>NC_049203.1:637500-712500 GCF_013347855.1 Anguilla anguilla
ATTATTATACTGTAGATTATCTTTATATACTGGCTGACAGCAGGTGATACTTTACCTGTCCTTCTGTCCTATTGACCTACCTGTCCTTTTTTTGGACAGTTGCTTACAGGCAACAATGGCAGGCATTCCCATCATTGTAATTTAGTATATTGCTAAATAAAGCATATAAACCTCTAATGCAGGTATCACTGACAGCCAGCACTCATTTTACGACAGTGATTGGACCTGAAGCTCTGCTATTGGACCTGTAGCTCTGCTATTGGACCTGTAGCTCTGCTATTGGACCTGAAGCTCTGCTATTAGACCTGAAGCACTGCTATTAGACCTGTAGCTCTGCTATTGGACCTGAAGCTCTACTATTGGACCTGAAGCACTGCTATTAGACCTGAAGCTCTGCTATTGGACCTGAAGCTCTACTATTGGACCTGAAGCTCTGCTATTGGACCTGAAGCTCTGCTATTGGACCTGAAGCACTGCTATTGGAACTCAATCACATTGTGCCCATCTGCTTTTGTGACATGCTGTTGATCTCAGACAAGGATCTAAAACAAACACTTCTGTACTGAAGTGCTGTGGGACACGGGAATGCTGCTTAGAACCTCTCCCACCTCCCCTTGTGCGCCCCCTACACCCACACCCCCTGCCCAGTCAGCAGAACAGGAGGGGTTTGTGGAGAGTAGGGGTACGCTCGTTTCCATAGCTTTTTGGGAATCAGTTAAACATCAGTCAGGACAGCGACTGATATCAACATCTCAAATTTCACAGAGGATGAGAGAGAGAGGGGGGGAGAGAGAGAAAGAGAGCGAGAGAGAGGGGGGAGAGAGAGAGAGGGGAAGAGGGAAAGAGAGATGGGGAGAGGGAGAGAGAGAGGGGAAGAGGGAAAGCCATCCTATTCCCCTCTGTCCTTCACTACGGTCTTCACAGCATTAGCGTCATATCTGTGACTATCTGAGAGAGGGCGGGGAAGGAGAGGGAGAGAGAGAAAGAAAGAGAGAAGGAGAAAGTGAAGGTGACTAGGAGGTTAGGGTGACCTGGAGGAACAAGTTCTGTTTCTTCAGTGTTCATCTTTTTTCTTTGCTGTCAAACCTGCCCTTTTTTCTTTTTCTTTCTGAATATTTTGTTTAACGGTTTCCTTCCCTCCATGAATCCACCCCCCCAATGCGGATCACTGACTGCACCAACCGCAACTTGTCTGGACTTCCCTCAACAATGAGATACCCACATAAACACACACACACACATACACATACATAAACACACACACACACATACGTACACACACACACAGATATAGCATGGATGAATTTGAATTAGATCAGAAGAAAAACCATTTCAACATACAAAAATGCTAAGTTACACATACAAAACACTGTTTATAAGTCATTCTTTCTTTTACTGACATCAAGATTAGGCCAAGTTACAATAAACTATATTGGCTATCTTAGCTCACACAAATTGAACCAACTGTATTTCACAGCAATGTCACCCAATGTTTTCTAAATTATTTCAAGTTACTTCGCACTGTGTTTCTTCATCTTACCATCAGATCTTTTTCATCTTACCATCTGTGGTGTCGAAATTTCACTATACATGAAGCAATGCAACTGTTTGACTATTCTGTAAACATGGCTTTGCTGCATATGCAAATAATGAAGAAAAAACTGAATATAAGTGACAGAGAAATTGAGGATAGTATTTCCCCTTCTGTTGTTCCTTTGGTGGGTTATGAAGGAGAAAATGACAAGCGGATTTGTGGAATTATATTTGACGGCATTTGAGTCCCTGCCTCAGGCTGAGAGAGCAGGAGTCCAGTATAGCGCACAGATCTTTTCCCTGGGGGGGGGGGGGGGGGGGGCACTTAACATGCAGATCTCTTGTCTGGGGGGGAGGCAGTTTAGCTCATTCTCCTGTGTAAAGCACCCAAACCCCTCTGAACCCACAAACCCCTCAGTCCGCTGACATTATGCTGTAGGTTTATGTGCGAACTGCAGCTATGTGCTGTGGGGGCCATGATTTGCCTATGCCTACATGCATGTGCTTATGTAAGCCATTCTGCATGCGGGCACCTGCTGAATCCCTGCGTGTAAAGGCGAGCGGATCAGACAGCGATGCTGTAGAGACCGTCACACTACCCGTACTGCGGCTTTTCCAAGCCAAACTGATATCTGACTCCCAGAGAAGCTCCGGCTCGCTCTAATAAAAGAAACTCTTTCAAACAAACATGAATTAAGGCTGTTCTTATTCTCTTTGGCATCCCTGTGTGCTTTTCATAACTTTCTCCACTGCTATACAAGAAAAGACAAAAATGAATTTTTTTGGTTATAACTTTATTTTTAAAAAACGAACACTGTCATTCCCACGTAAGGCCCGTGGTTACAGTGCACATCCCACGAGTCCCATGAGACACAGCGACATCCCAAAACTCATTCCAGGAAAAGTAAACATATATATTTCCAACATTAAATCAATATATAATACAGCCACAATAGATAAATACACAGACAAATAAAATACACATTTTTAATACAAATACCAGTATGCTTGTCCTTCCTGAGCAAGCACTTAGTGCAGCGAGAGTTGAGTAGTGTAGATGTGTTCTACTGATTTTATTTTTACTGTCTATGACAGTAATACAGACTGTGCTCAGCCCAGCCCAGCTGATAGGAGATCAGGGTGTGGGAGGGGGGGGGGGGGGCACAGGGACATGGGAGAGCAGCTCCTCACTCGCTGACTCAGGCCTTCCTGTGGGAGCCGACCCATCCTGTACACACCCGCTGGAAAGAGTGTGTGTGTGAGTGTGTGTGTGTGTGTGTGCAGTGGCTCTGTCCCTCTGTCTGCTGTGGTAGACTGAAGTCTCCAGACACGCAGGCTGATGAAGCGGCAGGTCTGTCCCTCTGTCCCTCTGTCCGTCTGTGCCTCTGTCCGTCTGTGCGTCTACACCTCGGTGCCCTCTCGCGGGTACAGCAGAGCGGTGGAGCTCAGGCTGGGGTAGAAGTGGCCGCTGTACTGGCCCAGCACCGAGCCGCTGTAGCCCAGAGACGAGTGGGGCGGGGAGGAGGACAGGGCCGGGGGCGGGGGGAGGGGAGGGGGGCCCCACTCCGACACTGTGGAGGAGGGGGAGTACGCCCCAAAGCCCTGCGGAGCGCGCTGAGGCCCCTCCCCCGGCAGGCCCAGGGGCAGCGAGCGGCTGAGGGGGTCTCCGCTGATGCCGGGGGGGCCCACCGCCACACTCGACATCTCCGACAGGAAGCTGCTCAGGCAGGGGGAGGGGCCTGCTGCGGTGGGGGAGGGGCCTCTCTCAGGCGTGCTGGAGACGTCGAGCGCAGCGGCGGTGTTTTTGGGGCTCCCTGCACCGTTCCCGTCCCCCGAATCAGAGCCGAGCCCCGAAGACCCCCCCTCGCCGGCCAGCGCGTCGGACTTCCTCTTCCTCTTGCGGCGGAAGTTTCCGTTGTCAAACATCTTTTCGCAGTTGGGATCGAGCGTCCAGTAGTTTCCTTTGCCTTTAAGGACAGGCGGAGAGAAACACAGGACTGTCACCACGGAGCTCACTCACTTCAGCAAAACCACAATTCAGATTCATTCATAAAAACCTTCCCACAACCCCTTCAGTGTTCTAACTGGCTGACACTCCAATATCATTTTTCATTTTTGAAAAAAAAAAAAGGCTGCTCATTTTTTTTAGGAAAACACACAGTATATTTCCTTTCACTTGATCATGCATTACCTGGCAGAGGAATAATCTGATCTAATCTACACTTCTGCCCTAAACCCACACGCTCAGACAGGTGCCTCAGGTGACTGGCAGTAAGAAGGCACTGCGGCGGACTCTGACTCTGTGACAGGTGAGCGAGAGGAAGAGGAGCAGCTCTCACCTGGGTCATCTTCATCGCGGGGCACCTTCTTGAAGCAGTCGTTGAGCGAGAGGTTGTGGCGGATGGAGTTCTGCCAGCCGGCCTTGCTCTTGTTGTAGAAGGGGAAGTTGTCGGCGACGTACTGGTAGATCTGGCTGAGCGTGAGGCGCCGCTCAGGCGCGCCGTGGATCGCCATGGCGATGAGGGCGGAGTACGAGTACGGCGGTCGCACCAGCTTCATCAGGTCCTCCTGGGAGGGGAGGGAGAACCAGCCCAGGTCCCCCGCCGCGCCGCCCGCCCCGCCGCCCCCCAGGTACGGCCGCTGCACCCCGTAGTGCTGCGGCACGAACGGAGGCCCGGCCGCACCGGGTCCTCCTCCCAGGTAGGGGGAGCTGTTGATGCCCGAGCCGTTGAACCAGAGGTAGGGATTGGGAGAGGGGGCGGCGTAGTCTCCCAGGTCGTAGGAGGAGGGCGTGGCTCTCTGGGGGCTGGGCAGCGAGGGAGGGGGGTAGAAGCTGTCCGTGTACAGGCTCAGTTCGGGGGGCTCCTGCGCCAGGTTGGGGAACTGAGGACTGCAGCGCGGCGGCGACTGTCCCTGCGGCTCGAACGACGCCATGTTCACCCCCTCCGTCTCCTCTCCTGCTGTGTCACAAGTGTCCTCCGGTCTGTCCAAGCACCGTCTGTCCAGCCTTCTCCGGTAAAGGGCCTCTTGCTCTCTTCGACTTCAGTACCTCTCAGGTCCTCCCCAAGGGAAAATAACCTTTGTCCTTGCGCTGTGTCACCTGCAAGTAAGAAAGCCACTACCTGCCACCTGTCTCACCTGGACTATATATGCAGCCTTAGCCACGCCCCCACCTGTCCAGATTGGTTGTCTTTGAGTGTGACTGTGCCTTTCCTGTATATCAGCTTCTTCCTGAAGATCAAAGGATCATTCTGGAGACACAAGGGAATTTTCCACAGGGAGACCCAAAACCGTCCTCACGTACAGGTGCCCCCGACAACCCAAACAGTCCTGTGGATGTTTCCTCAGTTATGAGCATTCAAAACAACACCCAGATACCCAGCTACATAATGTGATTGATCAACTTATTCCATATTTCCATTTCTCTGTTTCTTCCCTGCTTGGGGCCTACGGAGATCATTTTGAGTTTTCTGTGGGTTTATGTGCAAGCAGCCAACTGCAACTTGGGTGAATATGACAGGAACGACAGAAATATGATCATGGACTTCGACATCACAAATACTAATTTGAAATTTGTTTTCATCCATTTCTCAACAAAACTTTTCAGTAAAAATGTAACTCTTGCCTGAAGGAAAGGTGCGTCACATTTTAGTTGTAAAGTTAACCCTCCTGTTATGTTGCGGGTCAAATTGACCCTTTTTAAAGTTTGAAAATCTAGGAAAAATACTTAAAATTATTTTTTCAGTATGAAACTTCTTCTACTGGCCTTAATTAGTGTAATCAACATTCTAAATGAAAATGGTTCATTTCATGTATTTGCAAACCCCCCCTGTATGTTTATATCACCCGGGAACACCTAAAAAATGAACAGAACAGGAGGGTTAAGTTAATTTTAGCTGCAATCCCTGTAATTAATGGCTTGTATTTTTATTTATTTATTTATTTTTTATCAGTAGGCAACCAGTGTCAGATTTAAGGTTTTATTTTAAAATAGGAAAATTATGTCTAGGCAGGTGTTGAAAGATAACAATTTTTAACCGTTTAAAAATTCCCTCATTTGTTTAGCTGCCCGTTACAAATGACCTATTTTGTGAAATTAAGATTATTCATAGATTTGTGACTATTGATATTTAAAGCGGTTTACATCGTATTATACGGATAGATGATGCGGTCTAATTGAATCAGACTGTCTCGGAGTCCATTATAATAACTGCCCATCGACAGCCCCTCCCTATTAGACACCCACATAAGACAGACTTGTATTCTTATTCGATCTGTTTGGGGTTTCCCCCCTAAATTTACACAACATTACCACCGCCTGGAGCCCCGCTCGCCACGTGCCGACGCACCCGTAAGCACGCACCAAGGAGCAGGCCTGCCTCTGTCTCTCTCTCTCTCTCTCTCTCTCTTTTAAATCCTCTCCACACTACCTGGCTTAGTTGTGATATGATTACATTTGATTTTCAGCAAGATTATAGTCTATTTCTCTTTCAGCCAAACGACAGGTTCAGATAATATTTTATTAAATAAATGTGCTTACACATTCATTATTTGGTTTCATGTTCTGGCTTTGATTTTTCGTAACATAACATAACATAACATAACATAATGACGAGAACAGCCCTTACAGTCCAACAATGTTCGCTATTTTCCTGACTAAATTACTGCTCTTATTACCAACAGACGAGATAATATCTAACACGGTATGAAGCCTAGTCTCCTTACAGTTGCCAATTCGCTGCATTATCTAACTAGAGAACAGACGACGCGAAAAGCAGTTAAGTCCCACTCTCTCTGTCGCGCGCACACACACACACACACACACAATGCCCAAGAGCTCAAATACGATATAAATCCCCCTGTCATGAACTTCTAAAACATTGAACAGATAAACTGTTATCTGATGAGAACATCAGTAAATCATAGCTGACGCGTCATTTAGGCTGACATATGTTTTTTTTAGAACGTTGTCGACTCGTTTCGCTGATGTCAGCTAACACAAACCGGGAAAGTTACTGTTAGAAGCACAATGTCTCGTTTATTTTTTTATTTAATGCAATAGTCTATCACATACACTCAGTTCTGTTTTGGCTGAAAAAATTAAATAAAATAACATTTCCCCTCAGGTGTCATGGCGCCTATTTGTGGACAGAAATGTACTGACAAGTATTCATCCTTTGTGACTTGTGTGTTTGGTTGTTGTGAATACAAAAAATGACAATATTACCGCGTCCTCGCGCCTAATCTCTTACGTGGACAAGAGCAGGTAAAGGTGTGTGTGAGTTTGTGTGTTACACCGGGAGTTCAACGAGCGTTGCTGGAAATACTGGAGCGACAGCCTACGGAGTTAACAAAACTAGACTCACTTTGACAGTATAAACTGGTAGAAGTCAGTCGCGTGCTCTTTGGTAGGCTAGACTAACCGTTAGACCCAAGTGAGCTGACTACCTTAAAAAAAATTAAATTAGTTTTAAATTCCCACAAACTAAATAAACAAACTGGTACGTTATCATCTTCATTAGCGTCTTGGTTCCAGGCTTATTATTTGCAGGATTCGTTAACTGCTTTCTCCTTCATGTTTGCCGTTAGCTACACTAGATAAATTAGCCGCTGGTAATGTTAGACTAGCAATGCGAATACAGTCAAGTAAAGGCAGTTTCAGTTGACGAGGAAACGTTGTAACCTGGTTAGCTAGATAGTCTAAATAGTGAGTCATATTTCAGTAATTTAGCCTATATAAACATAGGAATGTTGACCGTTGTCGGAGAGAAGTTTGTTCACGATGTTTGTAGCTAAGGCTAGCTATGCTGCTATCTACAACAGAAGCATGCGCGCGTAGTCCGAGCCTAGTGCCTGAGGCCACGATTTATATCACCTTAAAGTTCACATTGAAGTTAAAACAAACTTAAAGTGAACCGTTTTCAGTTTATTACTTTGTTGCGCACTTCTCGTTCATAGGGGTGTGCAGTTTCTGGCCGGCGAATAAGTAGCCTATACAATCCAAGTGCTTTGTTTTACACGTCAGACTAATCAAAGCTTACCATCGTGTATCTTTAACACTAAATAACCGGTTACTAACCGTTGCACGGCGTTTTACGGTAAGATAATCGTTCAGATGTGACCCAGGGTTGGACTGGCATAGTGGCCTACATTTAAATGTGAGATTTTTCGGTGGATTGTGCCTTTACTTGCTCACTGTGCTAATGAAACGGCGATAACGAGGTGATGAGCTGTCTCCGCTGTAACAGTCAATCCCTCCGGCAAGGTGCTGCTCACCTGCCCGAGAAAGGAATGTCCCTCACAGGTGTGGCCGGAGGTCACCTGCGTATTGACCTCATCAGCATTTGCATTGTGGTCCATACTATTCAGAGCTCAATTCGTAAGATTTATTGAGTTTGATTTTGGAGTTTTTTGATGAATGATTTTCTTTGACCTTGCAAAATTGCTTTAAAAAACTGTTTTAGTCGCTATCTGATCTCTGCTTTTGAAAACATCGTGAACTGTTAAAATTCAGTTAATACAAAACTGAACGGAATGTCAATGCACTTCCTGTACATTCAGAATTGTGTAATTGTAAGTGTAATTGACTTAATGTCACACAGGTGTGAATGCTAGTGCTGTGCAGTGTAGTGCTAGTACTGTTGCAGGGTGGCATGTTGGGTAAGGACCTGGGCTTGTAACCTAAAGGTTCACACCTGTGAGACATTAAGTTTGATTCCCAGGTAGGACGCTGCCGTTGTACCCTTGAGCAAGGTACTTAACCTGCATTGCTTCGGTATATACCCAGCTGTGTAAATGGATGAGTGCAATTCTTGTGTAAATCGTTCTGGCATCTGCCTGTAATGTAATGACTGCTGGTTACACTGTGCTGTGCAGTGCAGTGACTGGGCTGGCTGTGCTGTGACTGTGCAGTGACTGGGCCGGCTGTGATGTGACTGTGCAGTGACTGGGCTGGCTGTGCTGTGCAGTGACTGGGCTGGCTGTGCTGTGACTGTGCAGTGACTGGGCAGGCTGTGATGTGACTGTGCAGTGACTGGGCTGGCTGTGCTGTGACTGTGCAGTGACTGGGCCGGCTGTGCAGTGACTGTGCAGTGACTGGGCCGGCAGTGCTGTGCAGTGACCGTGCACTTGGGTGTTTCAGATGCAGGGAGTGGAGAGCATTGCTGAGGTCGGTGAACGGCCTGCAGACCCTGTTAATCTCGACTGTGTCCTCAAACAGCTCGACTCCATGTTGGACTGCATGAAAGTTCTGGAAGGTACAGTCTTTCCTTTTTATCACTTAATGGCCCCAGTTAGCGGTTATCCTTTTTATCACTTAATAGCCAAGCAAACGTACTGCGTCCAGCTAACGGTTATCCTTTTTGACTGAGAAAAAACAAAGTTTACTAGTGGTCATTAGTACACACATCCCCAGTGGTCATTAGTACACACATCCCCAGTGGTCATTAGTACGCACGTCCCCAGTGGTCATTAGTACGCACGTCCCCAGTGGTCATTAGTACACACGTCCCCAGTGGTCATTAGTACACAAGTCCCCAGTGGTCATTAGTACTCACATCCCCAGTGGTCATTAGTACACAAGTCCCCAGTGGTCATTAGTACGCACGTCCCCAGTGGTCATTAGTACACACGTCCCCAGTGGTCATTAGTACACACGTCCCCAGTGGTCATTAGTACACACGTCCCCAGTGGTCATTAGTACACACGTCCCCAGTGGTCATTAGTGCACATGTACCCAGTGGTCATTAGTGCACACGTCCCCAGTGGTCATTAGTACACACGTCCCCAGTGGTCATTAGTACACACGTCCCCAGTGGTCAGGCTAATGAACGAGTTTATTTTTCTGTGACGGTTCTCGATGCCAGTGGAGACTCAGCTCCTCCAGTGCAACCTGACCACCTGCTTCACCCACCCAGACAAGATGGCAGCCCTGGCAGAGGGGAGGTGGTGAGTTTAAAAAAACTTTATTTTTCACTCAGTAAAGTCATACACTGCACATGAAATAGAAGCTCACAACACAAACGAGGCAAAGCAAAGAATCCAGACACCTCAAACCAGACAGGATCAGATACTCTCATCCTAGATAACATTTTGCGAAAGGGGCACATCAGCGTTCCTTGGAATGGTTGAGGTCATTTGTCAATTGATGTGTGAGTCCATGGGGGGCAGTATATAAATACAGAAACTGGGTGGCCTTGTAGTATAATGGGTGCGGAGCTGGTCTTGTAACCTAAAGGTCACAGGTTCAATTTCCAGGTAGGAATGTGTGTGAGGGCGGGGTCAGGCGTTGGCGGGGTGTGTGAGCAGACACTCCTTCTGGAGCGCAGATCCCTGCTCCTTTCCGTCAATCAGCATGAGTGGCGCCCTCCTGTGGTGCTGGATGAGATCACTCAGCCCCAAGTAGCTCTGCAGGACAGTAGGAGACGGTTCAGCAGCTACACTGGGCGCTAACACTGAGCAGATCAGCAGCTACACTGAGTGTTAACACTGAACAGGTTAGCAGGTAGCACTGAGCACTAACACTGAATAGATCAGCAGCTAGCACTGAGCGCTAACACTGAGCAGATCAGCAGCTAACAAAGAACGCTAACAATGAGCACTAACACTGAGCAGATCAGCAGCTACACTGAGCACTAACACTGAGCTGATCAGCAGCTACACCGAGCAGCTCAGTTATGACCCGCAGGTAGAGCACTTGTACATGTTATTACTAATTATGCTGTAGTGCAGACGTAGAGTTCCTGGGGAGGATTAATGGTTGTCATGGTGAGAACATGGTTCCCAGTGATGGTCATGGCTGTAGCTGAACGCTGTGTGTGGGTGTGACATGGATTTGGTTGTGGTTGTCATGGTGAGGACATGGCTGTGGTGGTCATGGTGACAGTAGGGAGCTGTGGTACCTTGTTGCCTCTGGTGCCCAGTGCGTAGGTGCGCTGGTGGCTATGGTAACGGATCTGGATGTTGTAGACTTTGCCCTGGTACAGCACCATGAGTGTGTAGGGCTGTGAGCTGGAGCACTGCGAGCTGTCCCTGATCAGGAAGGTCCCGTCCTGAAACACACACACATTAACAGCATGGTGTGTGTGTGTGTGTGTGTGTGTGAGAGCATGTGTGTGTGTGTGTGTGTGTGTGTGTGTGTGTGTGTGAGCGTGTGTGTGTGTGTGTGTGTGAGCGTGCGTGTGTGTGTGTGAGAGCACGTGTGTGTGTGTGTGTGTGCGTGCGTGTGTGAGAGCGTGTGTGTGTGTGTGAGAGCATGTGTGTGTGTGTGTGAGAGTGTGTGTGTGTGTGAGAGCATGTGTGTGTGTGTGAGAGCAGGTGTGTGTGTGTGTGTGAGAGCATGTGTGTGTTCAGCCGTGTTCAGCAGTTGTCTACGATCATGAAAATGCACTTTTGTACGTCGCTTTGGATAAAAGCGTCTGCCAAATGAATGTAATGTAATGTGTGTGTGTGTGTGTGTGTAAAACGTGTGTGATGCATCATATTGACAGGCTGTGTGTGTGTAAAATGTGTGTGTGATGTGTCGTATTGACAGGCCGTGTGAGAAGAAGCCGTTCTGTGAGTTGATTGGTGGAGAAGCCTCACCTGTCCCACCTGTCTGAGATAATGCTCCGCCTGCTCGCGAGTCACCTGACCGATGTACCACCTGGGGTCTGGGTCCTGGCAGCGAGACAGACGGACAGACAGACAGACAGAATTACAGTCCTGCGTCCACTTTCACCAGTTTAATCAGAGCTCAGAAAGCAAGTATTATTCATGTTTCTAATCTCATCTGTGTCATTATTGTAATGGATCCATGTTATTCCTTGTTTGTTATGGACTGCTGAATGTCACCCTGTGGAACACATTCACTATTAAAGTATTTAGAGATGGAAACTTGTTATGACACTTGGAGCCCACAAAAGGGGATGAGAAATGTCTTCTTTGGAACTCTAGTGCCCTCTTGTGGCAAAAAAACAAAACAAAACAAAAGCAAGGCCTAGATGGCTTTGATTAGTTGTGTGAGTGTGTGTGTGTGTATATGTATTGTGTATATGAGGGTGTGTGTACCTGCTCGCTCTCAGACTGCTGTATTGTTGGTGGTGCTGGGGGTTGAGGCGCTGCTGTGGAACATCTGTCTGACCTGGAACTGGACCTGAACTGAGCAGGAACATCTGTGTGGAGAGAGAGTCACAGTCTTGAGTCTGAATCAGTGCAGGAGTGGAGTCACATTTTAATCCCAGCAGCCATTAAAGTGTGGTGGACCAAAATATATTAATTGTTCAATAAATGAATCCAGCAAAATAACAAAATGTATTACATAAATAATTAACTTGTGGGTAGAATACCCCTTCCTTAAAATATAACAGGCAGTTACATCTGGCAGTTAGTTCTTTATTCACTGCTTTCAGCTGTTTGTTTTAAATGACCAGGTTTGGTCCTCTACTACAGTACACAACCTACTGAGTGTGTGCTTGATGTGCTTACCTCTTTGCTGTTTGCCTTTTGCAACACCAGGGGGCAGGCTGGAGGGACAGAATAAAGACGCGTTGTGCAGGGGTTAGTGTAGTCTTTGTGAATCTGCACCCAGCTCTGTAGTGCATACAAAAGCGCACCTGCTGTGGGGTCCTCCCAGTCCTGCATGCTTTGGCCGACAGGGCGGGTTCCTGGAGTTTAGTAGAGTGCCCCCTCCTGGATGTTACGGGTATGGGTAGAATGCAAGTGGTGAGATCACTGCACTGCTCCTCAGAGAGCAGTAACTGCTCTGGTCCTCACTGCACAGAATATCCTTCTGTTTCACCATCATTCACACACACATCCCTGGAGCTATCTTTTCTCAATGAATTACTTTTTTCAGACATGTTCTGGTGATGGATGTGAAAGCACAGTAAAGGGACATATGCACAAAATCAGTAACTAAACCACACATGAATTCTTTCCCCATATTTAGCATTTTGTCCCTGGACACTGACACAGGCTAAGCACAGATTGGCCCTGCAGTGAACAGTAGAGGGAGAGAGGGATGACCATTAATACGATAGGGCACAAATTTATAACGCCTTGGGGACGAGCTAACCAACATTAGCCTGTGTGGAAATGCAACATGTATGAAATATGCTGCAGGACAGCAGAACTGCATGGTGCTCTGCAGGATGTAGTGAGTGTGAAAGGCTTCCTCTGCATCCAGCACAGGTGGGCAGGTGAGAGTCGTACCTGGGGAAGAGATCTTCAGACAGGAGGGTTTCGTACTGCGGTCCACCCGGGGAGGAGTAAGGCTGTGGGGGTCTTGAGGAGAGGGAGAAATAAGCAGTGTTCACACTTAACACAAACCGGACCCTCGTCTGTCAGTAACACGCACCCTTAGCAGCGTGTAGAATGAGCATCATGTCAGTAACACGCACCCTTAGCAGCGTGTAGAATGAGCATCATGTCAGTAACACGCACCCTTAGCAGCGTGTAGAATGAGCATCATGTCAGTAACACGCACCCTTAGCAGCGTGTAGAATGAGCATCATGTCAGTAACACGCACCCTTAGCAGCGTGTAGAATGAGCATCATGTCAGTAACACGTACGTTTAGCAGAAGTGCTGAGGGACCTCTGTTGGAGCTGCTCATCTCCACAAGAGGAGGACTGCACCTGCATAGAGAGAAGGATGGAGTGATAACCGGCCAGGGAAGAGAGAGAGAGAAAGGAGGGGCAGGCTAAGTTAGCAGAGAAGAGTGTTGTGGAAAAGCGGGATTGAAGGGTGGTGCTAATAGAAAATTGAAATGAAAACAGTGGAGTGAAAAGAAGAGAGGATGAGGGCGCAGAGAGAGAGAATAAGGAGGAGAGAGGGCTCACGCTGTGGCTGCTGCAGGGAAGAGAGGATGAGGGCGCAGAGAGAGAGAATAAGGAGGAGAGAGGGCTCATGCTGTGGCTGCTGCAGGGAAGAGAGGATGAGGGCGGAGAGAGAGAATAAGGAGGAGAGAGGGCTCACGCTGTGGCTGCTGCAGGGATGGAGGTGTTTGGGTCCGTCTCGGGGCCGGCGGCCCTGGGGCAGGGTAAAGCCTTCTGAACCCACTGATGAGTCACCATGACTAAGGATAGCATCTACACACACGCACACGCACGTACACACACACACGCACACACACGTACACACACGCACACGCACGTACACACACACACGCACATATGTACACACACACGCACACGTACACACACGCACACGCACACACACGTACACACACACACGCACACACGTACACCAACACACGCACACCAACACACACGTACACACAGGCACACGCACACACGTACACACACGCACACCAACACACACACACACGTACGCACACACGTACACACACATGCACACACGTGCACACACGTACACACACACACACGCACACGTACACCAACACACGTACACGTACACACGCAGACACACGTGCACACACGCACACACGTACACACACGTACGCACACGTACACGCACACACGCACACCAACACACACACACGCACACGTACACACACGCACACCAACACACGCACACGTACACACATACACACACGCACACCAACACACACACACACACACACGCACACCAACACACACGCACGCACACATACGCACGCGCACATGTACACACACATGCACACACACACGCACACATGCACAGATACAAGAACATAAGGGCATTCCATCACAGAGAATATGAATCTCACCCAATGTAAACCCTATCAGACGGTACCTGTGTAAGCCCTATCAGACAGTACCTGTGTAAGCCCTATCAGACAGTACCTGTGTAAGCCCTATCAGACAGTACCTGTGTAAGCCCTATCAGACAGTACCTGTGTAAGCCCTATCAGACAGTACCTGTGTAAACCCTATCAGACAGTACCTGTGTAAGCCCTATCAGACGGTACCTGTGTAAGCCCTATCAGACAGTACCTGTGTAAGCCCTATCAGACGGTACCTGTGTAAGCCCTATCAGAAGGTACCTGTGTAAGCCCTATCAGACAGTACCTGTGTAAGCCCTATCAGACAGTACCTGTGTAAGCCCTATCAGACAGTACCTGTGTAAGCCCTATCAGACGGTACCTGTGTAAGCCCTATCAGACAGTACCTGTGTAAGCCCTATCAGACGGTACCTGTGTAAGCCCTATCAGACAGTACCTGTGTAAGCCCTATCAGACAGTACCTGTGTAAGCCCTATCAGACGGTACCTGTGTAAACCCTATCAGACAGTACCTGTGTAAGCCCTATCAGACGGTACCTGTGTAAACCCTATCAGACAGTACCTGTGTAAACCCTATCAGACAGTACCTGTGTAAGCCCTATCAGACGGTACCTGTGTAAACCCTATCAGACGGTACCTGTGTAAGCCCTATCAGACGGTACCTGTGTAAGCCCTATCAGACAGTACCTGTGTAAGCCCTATCAGACGGTACCTGTGTAAGCCCTATCAGACGGTACCTGTGTAAGCCCTATCAGACGGTACCTGTGTAAGCCCTATCAGACGGTACCTGTGTAAGCCCTATCAGACGGTACCTGTGTAAGCCCTATCAGACAGTACCTGTGTAAGCCCTATCAGACAGTACCTGTGTAAGCCCTATCAGACGGTACCTGTGTAAACCCTATCAGACAGTACCTGTGTAAGCCCTATCAGACAGTACCTGTGTAAGCCCTATCAGACAGTACCTGTGTAAGCCCTATCAGACGGTACCTGTGTAAACCCTATCAGACAGTACCTGTGTAAGCCCTATCAGACAGTACCTGTGTAAGCCCTATCAGACGGTACCTGTGTAAGCCCTATCAGACAGTACCTGTGTAAGCCCTATCAGACAGTACCTGTGTAAGCCCTATCAGACGGTACCTATGTAGTCGCCATCGTCCAGAGGCTTGGCGGGAAAGCACCAGCGGGGCGGGTTGGAGGCCTCGGGGGGCGGGGCTTCGTAGGTGTTTTCGTCGTCCTCTTGTTCTCTAGGCTCGTCCTCTGTAGGGAACACGTAGTCCTCGTCACTGTCTCCGTCCTCGCGTTGGAGCGGACTTTTGTAGTTGCTCTCGTTCTGATTCTGAGCAGAGGAGGAGAGAGGAGAAGGAGGGAGGAGGGAGGAAGAGAGAGGAAGAGAGAGCACCATAGACATGCGAATCCCAGCCCGTGATCATGGAGGAGAGGGCTCATATAACAGCTGCGTTTTTAGTCCATGACTGTAGTTGTCCCAGAATAGGTATTAAGAGCTATACCACACATTTAGCTATACCACACATTCAGAGCTATCCCACACATTCAGCCATACCACACATTCAGAGCTACACCACACATTCAGCTATACCACACATTCAGAGCTATCCCGCACATTCAGCCATACCACACATTCAGAGCTACACCACACATTCAGCTATACCACACATTCAGAGCTACACCACACATTCAGCTATACCACACATTTAGCTATACCACACATTCAGAGCTGTACCACACATTCAGCTATACCACACATTCAGAGCTATCTCACTCATTCAGACCTATCCCACACATTCAGACCTATACCACACATTTTGAGCAGTACCAGAGCCCATCTAAAATTGTGTTTCCACAATTTGTAACTGTAGCAAGTTGACTGGTGTGAAAACGCAGCTGTGTAGCTGCACCGGGGAGAGCTCCTGATACAGGCTCAGAACGCAGCTGTGTAGCTGCACCGGGGAGAGCTCCTGATACAGGCTCAGAACGCAGCTGTGTAGCTCCACCGGGGAGAGCTCCTGATACAGGCTCAGCCGTGCAGCTCCACCGGGGAGAGCTCCTGATACAGGCTCAGAACGCAGCTGTGTAGCTCCACCGGGGAGAGCTCCTGATACAGGCTCAGCCGTGCAGCTCCACCGGGGAGAGCTCCTGATACGGGCTCAGCCGTGCAGCTCCACCGGGGAGAGCTCCTGATACGGGCTCAGCCGTGCAGCTCCACCGGGGAGAGCTCCTGATACAGGCTCAGCCGTGCAGCTCCACCGGGGAGAGCTCCTGATACAGGCTCAGGGGTCCTGCTGCCGACAAGAGGAGGAAGGGAACAGGCAGGAGGAGAAGCTGACCCACACTCACCCTCCTCAGGTCAGCCAGGCGACAGGCGCTCCAGCTCAGCACCCCAGGCCTGCCCGGCACGCCGTCTGAACTCATCCTGCTCCAGACGGGCTCTTCACAGCGAGAGGCGACGGGTAAGCGCACGAGCAGAGCTCAGCCGCTCACGCGTGATAAAGATGCTTCCGGGACGGGCCGATCCGTGCGGGAGAATGGGGCTCTTTCTCCGCTGCGGAGCGTCTCAGAGAAGCCCAGCGCAGCTCCACCTGCAGCCAGTCTGAAGCAGGAGGCAGCGATTATGAAAGCCAGCCTCAGTCTACTGTGAGTTCAGACAGAGAGGGGAAACCAACTCACTAACTCCAGCAGAACTAATGCCACATCACAGTCAGCAACTTCTGAGAAATAGAAAGTCTTCTCACTTCCCCTGTTACTTCCTGTCAAAGATATTATTTACAAAATGGGAGGTGATCCTTCTGCAGTGTAATAAACATTGAAAGGCACTAAAAATGCGCAGAATTTGCATTGACCCACATAATGAAAGCGTGTTTGAACATGTACCACTGAAGTGTGATAGTGTAAGTGTGAATCTTGTGAAAGAGAGGGTGGCATTCAGCCCTTAAATGGTCAGAACTGTGTCAGAACTTCTTCTTGGGAAGTGTCGCACTTAACCTTCATTTCAGTGTGCTGCAGGACAGAGCCAAAAACGAAATAAATTACATCACTGTCCAAATACTTACAGGCTGCACAGTACACACATACATATATAACACAAACTTTATTGCAGTGTTAGTCACAATATTCATAAGATGCCATGTTCACCAAAGATATTTTACAGTAATCTATCACTTCACAAAATTCACAAAGAATATCAGAATAGGATGGCATGCATATGTTCTCAAAGGCAAATACTATGGCTTTTTGGTTCAGAAGACCTGTAAGAAAGCAATCAATAGGCCTTGTTTTGTTACTGTTGTTACCTCTAGGACTTCTACCAGTAATAACAATAATAATAATAATAATATAAAACTTAATTTGTTTTAGTACACGTCCCCATTTCAAACGCAACATGCAATGCACTGTAATAAACGGTAGGCGTCACTGCATTGACGGACGGACCCTTTAAAACCGCGTTTTCACGCTCTGTTTGCTGCGTCGGCTTAGCTCAGAGGTTACTTCTGTCAAACTATCAGTTTAACTCTACCCTCTCCGGAGGGTTCGAACCTCGTGCGCTGTCCGGCGTTTTGCTCTTTGTTTTTATACGCGAAATGGAATATTGTAGCGTTGCTGAGATTTTTACTTTTTACACTATTTTCACTGGTGGCGTTGTTGTTCTATTTGTAAGTGTAAAGCGAAATATTATAGGTGCTGATTTGTGGAGAGAGTACCTCTTCCTTAAAATATAACGCGCAATGCAGTCTAACAAACTGCAGGAGTCGCTACACCGAACTTCCCTTTAAAAGCTAATTTCACGCAGTGTTTTGTGCGCCGGTTTAGCTCAGTGGTTACTTCCGTGATAAAACTGTTGTTTACTCAACCACCTTCTCCGGAGGGTTCGAACCACGGGCGCTGTCCGGCGTTTTGCTCTTTGTTTTTATACGCGAAATGGAATATTGTAGCGTTGCTGAGATTTTTACTTTTTACAGTATTTTCACTGGTGGCGTTGTTATTCTATTTGTAAGTGTAAAGCGAAATATTATAGGTGCTGATAGGTGGAGAGAGTACCTCTTCCTTAAAATATAACGCGCAATGCAGTCTAACAAACTGCAGGAGTCGCTACACCGAACTTCCTTTTAAAAGCTAATTTCACGCAGTGGTTTGTGCGCCGGTTTAGCTCAGTGGTTACTTCCGTGACAAAACATTCGTTTGGCCACCACCTTCTCCGGAGGGTTGAACCACGGGCGCTGTCCGGCGTTTTGCTCTTCGTTTTTATACGCGAAATGGAATATTGTAGTTTTGCTTGGATTTTAACTTTTTACAATGTTTACAATGGTGTCGAGACAGGCGAACTCCCCAGTATTGATCGCGTTTTGATTAATGATTACGTATCATAAATTGATTAGTAATGTTATAATAAATATCATCACGTGAAAAAATAGATTTTGAAAATATTTTCATGAGTTTTGCCAAACGCATTTTGTAATAAACAGGTAGCAATATGTAATAAAAATGTACCGTTTGCTGGAAAATGTGCCCAGATATTGCTGCCATATTCTCATTTAACTCTGTAGAATAGGATCTTTAAAAATGAATTCCAGCTGTTCTATGTGAGTGTGTGAGTGCGTGTGTGTACAGGGGTAAACAGTATGCACTCTGCAGTGAGCTGGGGTTGCAGTGAGCAGTGGTATACACACTGCAGTGTGTTTGGGTTACAGTTAGCAGTGGTATACACGCTGCAGTGTGTTTGGGTTGCAGTGTGCAGTGGTGTACACACTGCAGAGTGTTTGGGTTGCAGTGAGCAGTGGTGTACACACTGCAGTGTGTTTGGGTTGCAGTGAGCAGTGGTATACACACTGCAGTGTGTTTGGGTTGCAGTGTGTGGTGGTGTACACACTGCAGTGTGTTTGGGTTGCAGTGTGCGGTGGTATACACTCTGCAGTGTGTTTGGGTTGCAGTGTGCGGTGGTATACACACTGCAGTGTGTTTGGGTTACAGTGAGCAGTGGTCTACACACTGCAGTGTGTTTGGGTTGCAGTGAGCAGTGGTGTACACACTGCAGTGTGTTTGGGTTGCAGTGAGCAGTGGTGTACACACTGCAGTGTGTTTGGGTTACAGTGAGCAGTGGTGTACACACTGCAGTGTGTTTGGGTTACAGTGAGCAGTGGTATACACACTGCAGTGTGTTTGGGTTGCAGTGTGCGGTGGTATACACACTGCAGTGTGTTTGGGTGCAGTGAGCGGTGGTATACACGCTGCAGTGTGTTTGAGTTGCAGTGAGCAGTGGTATACACACTGCAGTGTGTTTGGGTTGCAGTGTGGTGTACACACTGCTGTGTGTTTGGGTTGCAGTGAGCAGTGGTATACACACTGCAGTGTGTTTGGGTTGCAGTGTGCGATGGTATACACACTGCAGTGTGTTTGGGTTGCAGTGAGCAGTGGTGTACACACTGCAGTGTGTTTGGGTAGCAGTGAGCAGTGGTGTACACACTGCAGTGTGTTTGGGTTACAGTGAGCAGTGGTGTACACACTGCAGTGTGTTTGGGTTACAGTGAGCAGTGGTGTACACACTGCAGTGTGTTTGGGTTGCAGAGTGCGGTGTATACACACTGCAGTGTGTTTGGGTTGCAGTGAGCGGTGGTATACACGCTGCAGTGTGTTTGGGTTGCAGTGAGCAGTGGTATACACACTGCAGTGTGTTTGGGTTGCAGTGTGCGGTGGTATACACACTGCAGTGTGTTTGGGTGCAGTGAGCGGTGGTATACACGCTGCAGTGTGTTTGAGTTGCAGTGAGCAGTGGTATACACACTGCAGTGTGTTTGGGTTGCAGTGTGGTGTACACACTGCTGTGTGTTTGGGTTGCAGTGAGCAGTGGTATACACACTGCAGTGTGTTTGGGTTGCAGTGTGCGATGGTATACACACTGCAGTGTGTTTGGGTTGCAGTGAGCAGTGGTGTACACACTGCAGTGTGTTTGGGTAGCAGTGAGCAGTGGTGTACACACTGCAGTGTGTTTGGGTTACAGTGAGCAGTGGTGTACACACTGCAGTGTGTTTGGGTTACAGTGAGCAGTGGTGTACACACTGCAGTGTGTTTGGGTTGCAGAGTGCGGTGTATACACACTGCAGTGTGTTTGGGTTGCAGTGAGCGGTGGTATACACGCTGCAGTGTGTTTGGGTTGCAGTGAGCAGTGGTATACATGCTGCAGTGTGTTTGGGTTGCAGTGTGCGGTGGTATACACACTGCAGTGTGTTTGGGTTGCAGTGTGCGGTGGTATACACACTGCAGTGTGTTTGGGTTGCAGTGTGCGGTGGTATACACACTGCAGTGTGTTTGGGTTGCAGTGTGTGGTGGTGTACACACTGCAGTGTGTTTGGGTTGCAGTGTGCGGTGGTGTACACACTGCAGTGTGTTTGGGTTGCAGTGTACAGCGTGCATACTGTACATACAGTGTGTATACTGTATACCACTGCTCACTGTAACCCCAACACACGCTGCTTGTTGTCACTCAAGCTCTGAAGTGTGTTTTAAGGGGCGTCTCAGTGCCCCAGATGACAGTAGCAGTGAGAAAGCAGTGGGCCCTCTGGGAATGAAGTGTGGAAACAGAGCGGGGGGGGGGGGGGGAATGAAGGGGGATAGCGCCCCCTGTGGGTGAGGAAGCCGTGCTGATCCCCGCTGTGCACTGCCTGCAGTAGCAGGTCTATGCCCACAGGGGGGGCGCCATAGAGCAGGATCGCAGGCCTGCTGCTGGGCCAGGCAATTAGCACCGATGCGTAAGGACCTGGGGGTGCTCATCACTCACCCCGTCCAGCGACACGCCCCCAGGGGGGGCTGTAAATGAGCTGCCCCCCCTGCGGGCGGGAACCCCAATCCTGCTGAGACAGGCGTGGCCTCAAAGCCCACCTGTCTGGGGACAGGACACAGAACACTGAACACAGGACACTGAACACTGAACACTGAATACAGGACATAGAACACTGAACACTGAACACAGGACATAGAACACTGAACACAGGACAGGACCCTGAACACAGGACATAGAACACTGAACACAGGACACAGGACACTGAACACAGGACAGGACACTGAACACAGGACACTGAACACAGAACACAGGACACTGAACACAGAACACTGAACACAGAACACAGAACACTGAACACAGAACACTGAACACTGAACACAGGACACTGAACACAGAACACTGAACACTGAACACAGAACACAGGACACTGAACACAGGACACAGGACACTGAACACAGGACACTGAACACAGAACAGGCAAATTGAAGTCCTTCTTTATCACAAGCGTCTTTCTGCCACAATGTAACAATTATTTCGTAAGACACAACATCCTATTTCACAATTTCACAGCACCGTCAAACAGACTCTCTAAAGCAGTGAGGCCTGCAAAAATAAGCTATATCACACAGTGTGGGGCTTGCTTCTGGATAGAAAAATGGTGGGGTGATGTATTAGATGTGGATGCGGGCTGGATGTGCTCAGTGGGGTGATGTATTAGATGTGTGAGGGCACTGCTGTGGATGTGTGCTGGATGTGCTCGGTGGGGTGATGTATTAGATGTGCGTTCCTCGTCTTCCTCGCGTGGGAAGCAGGGACTGGAAACGTAAAGGAAACAGACTTTCAGCCGCTCAAAGAGAAACAGGCTCACCTCCAGAGCCCCCGCCTGAAAGAGACGACCTGGAGGCTTTCATGCCTATTACAGTGAGCGGCATCCATATGAAAGAGCGCGGGGGCGGGGGGCACTGGGCGGTGGGGGGGGGCACGTGCCCGGGAGGCCCCCTCAGGCCGGGGGCAGGGCAGCGTATTGCGGTGTGAGCGAGCGGCCGATCGAACCCCTGCTTTCACCAGCACCCAGCTGGGGAGCCTGGGAAACAGGAGGACCCCAAATCCGCCGTACTGTTCCCCCCTGTGCAGCACTGCTGGAGGACACACATTTCCCCATATTGCAGATTTATTGGTATGAAATATATTTATCCTTATTTTTTCCAAAAGATGCACATAAATACAATGTATTGCAGTATGTTTTGTTTCCGTGAGGGAATCCAGGCTGTTGAATCTGTCGTAAATGCCTTCCTTCCACTGATGTCGATCACCTGTGTGACCTTAGCCCCCTACTGCAGCCCTGAGGTCACCATAGCCCCTTACAGCTGACCCTGGGGCAGGTAGTGCTGCTGGCTTTCCTTTATATCTGATAGATCACAGATTCATGTTCCTGATTGGACAGAGATGTAACTCACCTGCTGTGCTGTCCCAGGTCTAAACCAGCTCTTGTTAGAGGGGAAGAATGAAAACCAGCCTCACTACTGCTCTCCATGGTCAACTTTCACTGTCCCAGCCTCTACCCACTCTACATCTGGGCTTCAAATGAGCATTTCATATAAACTAGTTTCACTGCTTTCCTTGGCTGAATGAATTGAATGTTGCATAGCTCCATTTAGGCAAACTTGTTTTATTTGTGTTGTGGATGCGAGCGGGAAAAGGCTAACAGTGAGACAGGAAATAACGTTCTCCATGATATGATCAACAGACCCGACAGGGGGACGGGCCCAAAACCGAGACCCAAAGCGGGGCCTAAGGGAGCTTCCGCCGCACGGGGGGTGGGGGGGTGGGGGGGTGGGGGGGTGGCTGACAGATTTATGACTGGCTGAGTGGGGGCTCTGTGTATGCGTGGGAGGGGCCAGTTCAGTGGGGAAGCTGTCACCACAAAGATAGATTCTAATGGGAAATCTCCCTCTGTTCCCTGATTGGCTGAGGCCCTTTTGTGATGACGGCTTTCATTCAGGGGCTTTGTATGCTCTGCTAGTTCTGACAGAGAGAAAACATGGAAACAGGAAATGATTTCACACGCACACACACAGACACACAGACAGACACACACGCACACACACACAGACACACAGACAGACACACACACACAGACACACGCACTCACACGCACACACACAGACACACAGACAGACACACACGCACACACACACGCACACACACGCACACACACACGCACACACACGCACACACACAGACACACACACACGCACACACACAGACACACAGACACACACACACACAGACACACGCACACACACGCACACACACACAGACTTACAGAGAAAGAAAGGGGGTGAGAGAGAAAGTTAGTTACTTATTCAGTTATTAGCATCCTTGATAAAGATGCTCTAGAAATTAAGTACCATCATTATGAGGAAATATTGTAATTTTCCCTCATGAAAATTATATTCAATGGAAGCAACTAAAGTAACACATTTTTTCAAATTACACACACATTTCTAAAAAATAATGCTTAGTACTGAGTGCAGTGTCCCCTGGCGAAGAGACTGTTGCCTGTAATGTGGGATCCTCCATGGAGAACCTTTCACAGGCATTTAGCAGACGCTTTTATCTAGAGCGACTTTTGCAGCGACACAACTTTTACGTGGCATTTACATTGTATCCAGTTATACAGCAGGAGATACACTGAAGCAATGCAGGTTAAGCACTACAACGGCAGTGTCCTACCAGCGACACCAGTCCAGATTCTGGAATGTTCTGGTCGCTCTCGGTCCGCCCGTTCCTCCCGCACCGTTCTGAAGAGCCTGGCTAGTGTGACAGCCATGTCTCAGTCCTCAGGTTATGGCTCTATACCGCTCCGTAACTGTGGTACCTGGGTTCTTCTTTGCCTTTGTCATCGTTTTCCTCACTGGTTGAGGAGACAGCGTGGACTTGCGTCCTCTTTCTGACAAGTTTTATACTCTTCCATGCCTTTGAAACCTTTTGCTCATCGGCCTAAGAGTGTTTACTGGTACGCTTAATCATTTTCATATGCATGAAAAATCACAAATCGAAGTACACACAAGGTTATGCAGTGCAGTCTGTAAGCATTTGGAAGGTTATACAGTGCAGTCTGTAAGCATTTGGACACTGACACAATTTTTGCTGTGCTCCAGCACCTTGGATATCCATGAAAAATTTTAGTAATAAAATCAGAAAGTCATGTGCTGATTTGTATTTCAAGTCTATATTTACTTGTAAATACAGCCAATATGCAACGAGTGCTTTGATTTATTGTCATGCAGTTGAGTTGACTTGTCTAAGTGCGACTGTCCACGCTAGCGCAGTGGTTTAGGGGATTAACATGTCAAACACCAAAAAAACATGAGCTACGTACGTTTCCTTTCACGCTCGAACCTTTGTGTCTTTTGAATACTTAAACATTCTATCAACACCAACCGTACTTCAAAGCGCGTCTAAATCAACGCTGCTACACGCCCAAGGGCGAGGTGCAAGATGTCACGCGTTAATCCCTCCATGTATCCATTTATTTATAGCAGTTTGCGCCTTGTCTTCTCGGCCAATCACTGCATAAAGTTGTGCGACAGTCTGTAAAATTACAGTTAAACGCCCGGTGCTGAATCGCCGTGAGCCTTTTCTCCCCGTGACTATTATATTAATATTAATATTTATTTTGCGAAGAGGTTCCTCTTAATTTGCGGTGACCCCAGTATACTCTTGTTCTTATTATAAAGCATCCTAATTCATAACGTTTATAGTTCATATTTCATAACGTGAAATATAATAAAATGAGTTCAACGATAATAAAATGAATAGTCTAGTATTTATGGGTGATCCTAGATTGAAAAACGACAGCATTGCTTAATTAGATTTATTCAAATTAATGACATACACATAAATAGATAATCTGACGTCTGTACACAGATGACAGACAGGTAAAAGTGCAGAGACAGGATTCGACATCATCAAAATCAGCTGAAATACTTTCGTTACAATGCAACGACTTTGACAAGTTCAGTACTCAAATAGTTGCTATTCAGTGGCATGACATCAAATCTAACCTAATATAAAACAATTCAACCACTATCACAGCCATTGGAGTGAACTTAAACGAGTTAAACTTTAAATCATTTATGTCCGCGCGCTTTCCTTCTGTGTTTCCCCTGCCCGCCGTCTCTCCGCGCGCACACGTGCTTGACGGTGACCTGGGAGCAGTTCTCGCACTTGACCGTGCAGCACCAGTGGAACTTGCAGTTGCAGCTGCTCACGGTCTCCGTTCGCCTCTCCTCTACGCGCAGGCCGCAGTCATGGCAGAGCCTGCGGCAGCTGCGCTTCTCCCACTGGGACAGCCCGTCCCCGGTCTGCAGGCACTGCCGCCCTTCCGTGCCCAGCAGTCCCAGGCTCACGTTCCTCCTGCAGTAATCCGGGGAGTCCTCCAGATAGATCAGTTCTGACTCATCGATGGTGCCGAACGCATCCGCGATCGCCCCTCGGCTGTCGGCGCTGTTCCCGGCGCGCATCCGCCTCTTATCCATCTCCAGCTTCTGCGCCTGGTCATGCTTCACCTTCAGGTAATTTCCGATTTCCCGGAAATCGGAGAGCTGCAGCCAGCACGTCTGGATCGTGCAACTCTCGGACATGCCGTGGCACCTGCAAATTCGCTTCATAGTCGCTTTCACAGCCTGTAAAGAAAGAATACAGTTAAAATAATGACAGCCACTCTGCTTAATTATTTCTTGCAGTCTTTTAGGCATGCGTGTCAAAGGAAAGTAAAATAAAAGTCAGTCACCTTTCTACCGGCCTCGTTGTTGTGCAAGTTGACAGCAGCTCGTGAGTCCTGCCCAGTCTCCAGCGCATCCACGTAGCTCTTAGAAATTTTCTCCCCGAATTCCACGTTGTCGCTGCATCCACCCCACAACCACCCACGACCGCCTGCAACAGAGACACGAGAAACGGGTCAGGATGTGTCCACTCAACACACGTCAGGAACTGAACTATCATTTCACAAGCCCATCTCCAATGCGCCAACATGTATACTTGAGGGATAGATATTGTCAACTGTGGATGTTATCACCAGTTTGACCAAGACCATCATAAAACCTGTAAATACCTGTCCTAGATTCACCCTTACCAATTTTTCCGTTTTTTGATTGGTCACAGCCACAGCTGTCCAAGGCACCGAGGCTGCAGTTTCTGGTCAGAGAGTACATCACCCCAGCGGCGCTGATCGCGTGGACGAAGGATGTTTCTCTTGTGGCTGCAAAAGGAAAGGCACAGTTGAACATGAAGATTTCAAACTATTTAAACAAACTGAATCTGACGACGCCGACGTTTGAAAGTTCGTATGTAGAAGTATAGGCAATCTTACCGCGTCGTAGTCCTTTATGAGTGGACAATGGGAGGGCGGTCTCTGGGCAGTTCCACCTGTCCCACGCGAACTGGTGCTTGCACTCGTCGATGCCGTTTTGTGCTCCCGCGTGCACGCTACTGGCATAAGTAAGATATGCCTGGAGGAAAAGGGAAAATGGTTTGGTTTAGATTTAAAAATTAAAAAATTAAAAAAAACTCGCGAAATGTTGTGCAGTTTCGAGTTAAAACTTAAATGAGCATCTTAGCCAAACGATTCAATAGATATTGTGTAGATAGTAAATAGTAAATAATTTAATCATATTCAGACCACATAATAAACATCGGTAGGGATAATATAAGGTTAAAATGTACGTTTTACCTTTGGTCCGGTCATGAGAAAATTGTTCAATGACCTGAAAGGAAGAGAGAGAAAGAAGAGCACAGTACGTTTTAATAAAGTACAATTATGTTTTTGCAATTATATATTTTTTCTATTTTTTTTAATTTTATTTATTTTTCTTATTGCAAATTGCTGCTTGTGCATATTTTCTTTTGTAAATTTACCTGATAGTTAACTGCCAAGGGACCACAGATGGAATTTAGCAATCAAACTAATTCTGGGGCAGTTACTAACTGTGCATTGTCCCTTTCAAATAAATAAATAAATAAATTCAATAATTTAAGCCAGTTCCTAACCCACCGCATAGATAAGCAAACACGTATTATTCTTACCATGTGTGTCCGAGAAGAACGGCATGATAACTGCAAAATGCAAAGAGCCAAAGAAACGAACAGAAACGCATTGTAGATCTTCCTCCGTATTCTACGAACCCACAATTTTGGGAACTGATGTGAAGCTCAAACTTTCGCCAAATTTATATGATCGTTATTTGGAGTGACTGAGTATCTTGCCTTTTGTTTCGAGGATTCGTGGAAGATCATTGGATAACATCAGCGAGAAAAGTCAAGGAAACGCCTACGGTGAACTTCAAAGGGTAGCAGTACGCAGTTTGTGTTCTATCAACAGGAGACACAAACCGATGGCCCAGATTAATTAGTTTAATTCGGATTTCCTGTTGAGAAGCTACAGCAAAATAATACACTAATAAACCAATGAGACTGTATTTAAGGAAACATGACACAAAGATAACCTATTCCAGGATGATTTTCATTTCTTAGCATTTAATCTGGAGTTCACATTACAAAAATATATGTGACCGTCGCATTTAAACTGATATCTCATGACTTATATATACTAGCTGTTCACTACATAAAACCAAAAACATTCACAAGATGCCTTTTTATAAATTATATTTTACAGTCCATCGAAGAGTGAACGTGAGCATGCAGGAAGTTTGTGCATGGTCGTGCTCGTGCAGATAAAAGTAAAAAACGCATTCATATACATTACAAAGAATAATCGTTCGTGTTACTGTAGTCCAAAAGTGCATAACATTGGGAGTGAATAAAGAACAATAAAACATTCAGTAGACTGTGAAAATACATATTTAACTTAATGTTATGAGACAGAGGCATGGTGGCATATTTAAATGGTAAACCCAGAGTCTATAGGAATCCATGGTTCCAGCATCCTGGAGTGCGTTTGTGAAAACGCCATGAAAACATTTTTTCAAATGTTGGCAACGTACATGATTTATTGTCTGCTGTCTCGAGCGTTTGGGAACATCAGCCGTCGTGCACGCGGTTTCGTCTCCGCGTGCTGTTTGCAGGCCTGCGGCTCCTGTCCCTGCGAGCGCAAAAATGCTTCGTCACCACCTGGGTGCATTTTTCGCATTTGACCGTGCAACACCAGTGGAATTTGCAGTTGCAGCTGCTGACGGTTTCGGTTCGCCTCTCCTCCACTTTCAGGCCGCAGTCGTGGCACAGCCTCCGACAGCTCCTCCTCTCCCACTGAGACAGGTTTTTCCCGCTTTGCAGACACTCCCTGCCCTCCGTGCCGTACAGACCCAGGCTCGCGTTCCTCCTGCAGTAATCCGGGGAGTCCTCCAGATAGATCAGCTCTGTCCGCGCGATGGTGCTGACCGCATCGCCTCTGCTATCCGCGCTGTTCCCGGCGCGCATCCTCCGCTTGTCAATCTCAAATTTCTGCGCCTGGTCGTGCTTCACCTTCAGGTAGTTGCCGACGTCCCTAAAATCGGAGAGCTGCAGCCAGCAGGTCTGGATGCTGCAGCTTCCAGACACCCCATGGCACTTGCAGGATCGCTTCATCGTGTCCCTAATCGCCTTCACATGAAAAAAAGGATAATAGCAACATGGTTAATGTCATTTCACAGCCGAAAAAATTATTTTCAGATGAAATTACACAACACTTTTCGTAATTCATCCTGAGTTCAGAAACGATGCCGTAGATCCGTGCCATAAGATATGCGTTTCTGTCGAGTAAGGACATCAGTCTGGGCCGGGTTTTTAATTGAATAATTAACGGATATGGATACTGCACACTGGTACAGAACTCACCAGTCTCCCAGCCTCGTTGTTATGCAGGTTAACTGCGGCTCGTGAATCATGGCCTGTCTCCAGGGCATCCACAAACTCTTTGGAAACCTTTTCCCCAAATTCCACGTTATCGCTGCAGCCGCCCCAAATCCACCCCCTTCCACCTGCACGCAGAAATATATTTTAAAAAACTTGCAAAATATTACAATCTTGCGCGCAATTGCGCAATTCAAGTGTAGGCTATCGTTATTTCAATTTGATTTCATCTGAGTAAACAAAATGTTAAATCAAATTGATTGCATAAATCTAATAAAACAACATATCAAAATCTACTAAATAATAAAATTTGAATAATGGTGTTGTATGGTGTTGTATGGTATTCTCACCAGATTGTCCAACCTTCGTATCGTCGCAGCCGCAGTTATGGAAGTCCCCCAGGCTGCAATTCTTAGTGAGAGTGTACATCACCCCGGCTGCGCTTATGGCGTGGACAAAAGACGTTTCTCTGGTGGCTGAAATGCAAAAAAGAAATTTATTTAGATGGACATGTTAATAATAATAATAAATAATAAATATCCTACATATCTAGACACGTTGCATGTGACTCCAGCACCAACGCTGTGTATTCTATTTGGATATATACCATTACTGCAAAGGAACATACTGAAGAACATATTCGTGGTTAATTCTGTCGCACCAATACGTAATTCACTTTGTGTCTTCTTTAATTCAGAAACTGGATTAAAGTAGACAAAGTAAAATGTCCAGTATTAATTCAACTATTAATAGATAACATTAGCTCCCACATTCCAGAGTGGGGCCAAATGTTATTTATTCAGAGTTTAACGCCGCTAGAGGTGATATTAACACTGTGAGAGTTGAATTAACACCGGGTATTTTACTGTGCATGTTTAGGAACATTAATAAAACGCTCCTACCGCCTCGGAGTCCGTTATGGGTGGACAGCTGCAGGGGGGTCTCCGGACAATTCCACCTGTCCCATTCGAACTGCCGTTTGCACTCATGCATGCCGCTATGCGCGCCGGCCTGCACGCTGCTCGTGTATATGAGGTAGGCCTGGAGAAAATAAATCCATCTTTTAAATTTACGTTACATTCACGCCACTGCACACGCACATATTATGTACTCATCAGCTAATTAAATTATTTAATGTCGTATATTGCTACTTTCTCGTAATGCGCACATCTCTGCGTTCTCAATGTCATCATGCGCCAACATTAATAAAACGAGGCCGTTCGGGGAAATATCCTACCTTTGGTCCTGTCATCAGGAAGTTATTGACAGACCTAGAAATGGCACATGAATTGCATTTTGGTTACTTATTTTCATTAGGGACACATATATTCCAAACACAATCTTACAAAAACAACACAAATATAAATATTAATGGTAATATTTCGGATTTTTTACGTCACTGCAACTTACCAAGCGGTTGTAGAGAGCATGTGATAGAACGTGGACGTAATTAAAGACGCAAAGAGTTGGCACGGGCCCATGGCAGCGACTTTGTCCGTTATCCCTGAGCCGGAGTCCGCGAAACTGTGGAGAACAAACACGAAGCGACGGGGAGAAGCAGCCCAGAGGAGAAACTGTTAAGATGCTATTTATACCCTCATCTTCTGTGGGTGACCTTCTTTTTTTTACTTTTTACATTTTACTGTGAAACCGTAACCACTGGGTCATTGGTTGCTGTGTTCTATAGACGTAGGAAATACCAGCGTAAAACTGCACTTCAAAGCTTTGACACTGTTTTTTAAATGGTCCTCTTTCTTTCCCCGTTTTGCAGGTGTTGTTCAGTCTGGAGTTTTCCCACGTTGCCTAATGAATGACATATAGCCTTAACTGAATGTTGTTGTTGTTTAAAAAAAAAAAAAAATTAGTATTGTTTTATTTTTTATAATAACGGATAGTTAATATGTACATTTAACACTGTTAAGGTTATATGGTAATTAGCTTCCAGCGTTAATATGGACAGCCATTTCTGGACGTTAATCCATTTGGTGGCTTTGTGAATGGCTCTAAGGTTTGGCTAATGAGTGTACACTTGGCGTTCTGTAAGGTGTGTAGTCGTTCAGATAGGTATTCTGCTGTGTGGATTGTGAAGCTTTGAGGATGTGTCATTAGGGAAAAGCAAGGTGTCCTGTAGTGAACATCATTTCCATTTGTACACCACGCTGATTGTTACTCTGTCAACACGATCTTTTCTTTGTAGATTCGACAGAGAGGAGAGGCAGGGGACGCGCGCTAGATGGAAACAATTAATCTCCTCCTCATCTCTGACTCCTGTTTACACTTGCAGCGTGGCCGCCACTCATACTGCCATACACATGCATTAAACTAGTGAGCAAGTGTGCGGAATCTCCAGCGTTTACTTGGATCAAGGCATTCCTGCGTGGAAGGCAATTTCGTTCTTGGGGAAATAACCCCGAATTCCCCGGGGGTTCATTCTGAAAACAAAAGCCATAAAGTCATTCTACACGGTTCGCTAAGAGTCATGCAAATAACATGTCACACATTGGCGACACCGGCGCTTCGTGAAAAAGAATAGCAGAAGATGTCCTGGGAAAGGATTCGGTGTGAAAATAGTCTGGAGCTCCTTAGGAGCAAATATCCAGTTGAAATATATGCATTCGCCTATGTGAATGCTATGTCTGTATTTTTTTTTTTTAATCCTTCACGAGTTTTTTAGGTTAACTAAATATAGGCCTAATTGATTTCAATGCGATTGCGCGTCCTGAACATGACCACGAGACGGTTCTCGTTAATTCAATTATTAGATTAATATATACGCGACGAGGTGTAGAATAACATATTGCGCGTTCAATTTACTGTTTAGATAAGGGGATGCGTATTAACTCCGATCACTTTTACTTGTCTAGGCTTCTGTCTGGTGAAGTACAACAGGGCAGAACTTGTCACCAGGTGTTTGAGTCGCAGTTTGGGTGAGGATTTAATGAATGCAGATTGCTCTTAATTAAAGGAACGTTAGCAATTTCACGCTGGGCGTCTAAAGAGTTACAAAGACAGATGACGGATCAAGACATGAGCCGCTGATCCATTTTATCCGCAGTCCCATCAAAAATACAAGCCGTTGTGCAAAATGTCATTTAGGCTGTTGTATTTAAGCCCTCACGGTGTGTTACCTTTAGCGACTATTTATCAGTAAACTATCTTGCATAAGGAATGCAGTTGTATATGCTGCAGTTGACGGAGACATTAACTGCTGAAACCAACGGATTACACATTCATGAATGTCAAATTAAGCCGTGGTATGTTGAACCCCATAAACCACCCAGATCCCCTTTTTAAAAAAAATCATTTGATGTTTCCACAATGGAGGAGTACTTCAGCTGAACAGTGCTGCTCGCGCCGGGACAATGGCGGGGCGCGCAGGTGAGGATAATCCTTTCTAATTGAATATCAGCACACATCAAGATTTAGCTTCGACAGAAACTACACCGCCCACACCTACTTGAGAAAATAAAATCAAAGGCAATAAAGTATTTACCACTTATATTACACCAATCTTCACATGCATACAGACACCATAGTTAATGTTTCTAAAAGTATTTAAAATTAATCTGGAAAAAAAAAGTTTTGTTAAATACGTGTTGATGAGCACAATGAGTGAACACGTTACAGCGGTACTTTCAAAGCAAGCTGCATGCGAAGTTTCAGAACATAAATAAAATATCCCGACGTGTATACAGCTGGTTAAAGTGTTTTTTTGTTTTGTTTGTTTGTTTGTTTTTTTTTAGATATTTAAGTGAAAACATTTACCTGTTTTTTCAACTTGTAGTTCTACAAAGATATTTTCGACTTGTCATTCGGACTCTTAGACTACAGGTACGTTCTGGCTCTGGAATGGACCGGCGATATAGGCCTATGGAGAACATACTTTGCATTCGGCTTCTTATAAAAGGAAATCGCCAATACTAATAATAATGCTATTTGATATTTATAAATTGATTCTTCAATTTATGATTTAGAATTTACTCATTTGTTATTTTATTTAAGAGTTCGTTTTGGGAAACGTAAAATCTGAGCGATGAAAGCGTCATGTATGTTTATTCGTTCGAAACTGTTCTGTATTCCATAATTAATGGGGCCATAACAGAGACATCACGCAGCCCGCGTTTCCATAACCGCGCGCGGGGATTTGCGACTGCATTCACAAATCGCAGTGATAGCAGAGATAAGTGGGAGAATAAACCGATAAAGGAGGGGAAATTGACATGGCTTTGTGACCGAGGTTCGCCAGACGGGCTGTGGCTGGGTGGCAGGACTACCGACGCCAGAGATCCAGCCGCATTATTAACCACGATGGCAAGGCGGGGGCACTTGAAAGGCGGCCGAGGCGGGCCCTCTCGCGCGCTCATTAGCAAGTGTGAAAATGAAGATGTAAAAAAAGCATCCTGCATCATCTGCGATAATTGAAGAAAATAGTGGGGATCGAAGGATTGAATTAAAGAGGAGAGGTTTTAAAGTGCGCCTCTCTGTGCGCATATTTCTTGAGTATTATTACCGTTTCCCACCGCCATCCCATAGCATTCCCACTGGAAATTAGAAATATATGCCTAGTTTCTCTCATCTTTTCATAATTGAATAATAAAATGATGGTCGGTGGTGTCGAGTAATTTAAATTTAAAACACGAGCCTTTGGCTATCCCTAGAAAAGTATTCTTTTCGGAAACTTCTTTACATAAAATGATACATTTTTATACATACACAGGTGTTCTTGATCACATAAGCAAAAACGTATTAAATATTGACGATCGTTTTAGTTTTTTGCTATTACTGTAACATTAGCCTACTGTTATTTTATTGCACTGTGGAAAAATGCAACTTTAGCCACAAGCCTGAATATGCGATCAAGCAAAAAAAAAAAAAAAGTTTTATTTGTTCCTTTTATTTTTTATTCATTTGCCCAGGAAGGTAAGCGGATTGCCAAGTTCATGTGCAGCTTGGGCGACCACGATGTGCAGGACATGCTGTGAACTGAGTCGCTAATAAAATGCAATCATTAGATGTACTACCACTTCTGTGAGCACTGAACGCAAGAGCTAAGGCCCCTGTTCATTTCATAGGTGTTCCGGAATCCGCAAGTACTGCTGTATAGCGCCCCTATGGCTTGCCACTGTGAAGTGCATGCGGTCTTGAGGAAAGAGCGCCCTCTACTGACGAACCGACAGCAGCGACACGCTCCGAGGACAACTGTGCGTTCCCTGGCCTCCAATTCAAATTCTGCCACGACTCCGGACTCTTTCATTAAGGTAAATAAAAAAAACAAACAAAAGAAAACTTAAATACATTTCTGAAAATACAGCAGTGCATACACTTAAAAAAAGAACCAATTTAAATGGGTCAACGTGTGTCAAACTGAATGTTTGCCCAAAAAATTCAGTAATTGTCATTGCTTCAAAAATGATACAGTTGTAAAATATGGCTGTCTGTTATAAATTTGAGTGTTTTTGCTGTGGTTTTATACACACTTCAATGTTATTTTCATTGCGCTTTTAACAGAATGTCACCAAGACACTTTACGGGGGAAGTATAAAATAAATAAAATAAAACACGTTGTTTTCACTGGCCTCTGCATGGCCGATGCGTCTCCACCGGCACGTGCTCATGCGCTGACACAGAGCGGCGGCTTGATTTCCTGGCTTCTGAAAGCCGATTGGTTGATTTTCAAAGAGGCGGCTATGAGTCAGCAGGCTCGGAACCTGAGACTCTGTTGCCACGGTAACTGAGCTGCAGTGGAAGTTTTGCTTTGTGTATGAGGTCCGCACGGAGTGCTGTCTCCGCTGGGTGGAAATGATGATCTTTGTGATTCTGTGTTGCTGGCGAGAGAGAGATCAGGGTGCTCCGCTTGTTCCGTTTGCCTCTTGTCTCGCTGAAAAAAGAACTGTCAGATCTGAGAGTTTAGGAAGGAGTCGCGTGCGTGCGTGCGTGCGTGTGTGTGTGTGTGTGTGTGTGTGTGTGTGATAGGAACTTTAAAATTTCAGTCTCCAGTGAAGAGACTCCCTGGGCTGTTTTGCTACCCCTACCAAGTCCCCCCAGCCACACACTGTGACTGTTTGTCCTTTAAAGCAGTAACAGTGGCCGTCATTTCATAAGACATTTTAAACTCTGAGAATTCTGCATTTCTTGTTTTGTCCTCGGGTTTGGACGTTCAGCAGGAAGGAGTGTGAAGTTCTGTTTGAAAGCATCATGCACGTTAAAAGGCCCATCCACAGGGCAGTCACAGGGCATCATGTCTGCTCAGACTCCTCCGTCTGCTTCTCCCCGGCACGGCTGCTCTGCTCCCCGTCTCGGACCACAAACCCGAGCACCAGCTGGGCCCTGATCCCCTAATCTAATAACACACTGTGAGGGTCCTGATGACCGGGAGTCGGGTGATCATGAAATCTGTTCTTCCTCATGGATGTAAGTGAAAGAGTGAAGCTTGTTTGCAGGGTTTTATTTTTTATTACAGAAAAGTCCCAGAATTCAGCTGGTACAGGTGTGCAGAACATCACGCCCCTCTCCCAGAAAAACGCACTCCAGTCTGGTCGTTATAGGAAAACTTCCACATTTATTTTTTTGCCTGACCCATTTTGTCTTTGTTTTTCATAGACAAAAGGCAAAAAAGAATAACCATTAGTAAAAAAACAAAAAAAACCCAGACCTGCCCATCACCCTCCCCCCCCCTCCCCAAACACCCCCGACCTGTGATGTCTCCATCCCCGGTGATTAAGTATAAAGTCGGGGGCCTCATTGGTCCCCATAAACATGGATGATCCTACACCAGGTCCAAGGGACGTGTGCCCCCCCCCCCCCCCCCACCCCCCCTTTACAGAAACAGCAGGACAGTAGCTACAGCAGTGACTGGTGGTGAAACCGGCCCATAGTGCCCCTCTCTCTGCTTCCTGGAGTTCAGGGCGTGGATTTCCTCTCCTGTTCAATGGCTGAAAAACACGCAGATAAACATTTAATTTGACTGGAGTGCCTCTGCCTGTTTCATATCCACCCCTATCGTTACTCTGTGCAGAATGCCTAGCGCTAAACTGGTCTAAGTGCTGCAGTGTGTTCTGCCAGTTCAGGACCGTGCAGGATAGCAGACGCTAGCATGAACAGGGACGCTAGCATGAACGCTGGTGCTAGCATGAACAGGGACGCTAGCATGAACGCTGGTGCTAGCATGAACAGGGACGCTAGCATGAACGCTGGTGCTAGCATGAACAGGGACACTAGCATGAACGCTGGTGCTAGCATGAACAGGGACACTAGCATGAACGCTGGTGCTAGCATGAACAGGGAAGCTAGCATGAATGCTATTTTAAATAATGTCTTGGAGGCTTTCAGAGTGAAACTCCTTAGAATTGGGGATCAAACTCTCAAGCTTGGACTATCACCCAGAAATCAGACCCGGGGTAAAGGCACGCAGGGTAGAGGGGCCTGGGGTAGAGGGGCCCGGGGTAGAGGGGCCCAGTGTAAAGGGGAGCGATAGAGGCCAGACTTTGACTCTCAGGTGAATGTGACCAGTTGGTTCTGTTCAGCAGTCATTTAAACTGACAGAATGTGTGAAGAAGCCTTGTGCTCGAGTTTACCTGCTCAACGCTCAGGACAAGCTGATGGGAAACAGACTGGAGACTCTGTGTCAGGTCTGGGGCGGGGTCTGCGGGGCAGGTCTGGGGGGGAGGGGTGTGTGTGGGGCAGGTCTGGGGGTGTGTGTGTGGGGCAGATGTTCTCACACACCTCAATTGAACAGACTACCTAAAGGTCAAACTATGAACAGCTGGACATTTCCTGATCAAATGTATACAATACCAACAATGTCCGTGATCTGCCTCTGCTCATACCTGCGTATACATGTTTTATGGCGTAACACACCTACACACACACACACACACACATATTCACACACACTTACACAAACACACACACACTCACACAGACACTCACAGAAACACGCACACACACACATACACACAAACATACACACGCGCACACGCGCACACACACACACACACACACATACACACAAAGCTGCTGAAAGTGACCCACTTGGGCGAGGCTTGTAATCTGCACATTCCCAAAATTCAGGCTTCAACAAACGGAGAGACAGCCGGAGAGGCGTGGCCCTCAATCTCTTAGACAGACAGACAGACAGAAAGACGCACAGACAGACAGACAGACAGACAGACAGACCGGGTACTGACTGTCCGACAGACAGACGCACAGACAGACAGACAGACGGATGGGGGGGACTCACTCTCTTTGGTGGGCAGGGGGTTCTTCACTTCTGTCACGGTCTTCTTCAGCTTGGTCTTGTCGAAGCAGGCGATCTCAGCGAGGTCTGGCTTATCGGACATGTTGGCTGTGAAAGAAGGGGGGGGGGGGGGGTAAGAATAAAATACTCAGAGAATGAAATCTCCTGGATTCACCCTGTTCCTCTGTGGGACAGTAAAACGACGGCGGGTGCTGTACAGGGACCCCCCCCCCCCCCCCCCCACTGAGCAGCGTGGTCAGCACGGCCCTTTGGACCATCCGGCCCCTCCCAGCACCCTCGAGACTGAGAGCGAGGTCTCGTGCACCCCACCCTCCCTTCCTTTCCCCACCCAGCTGGGGCCCCGCCCCTGTCTGTCTGTGCTGACCGTCCGTCCATCTGCCCCTGTGCCCCCCCGCTGCCCCCAGTCCTCCATCCTGGGCCTCCTTTCTTTGTTCTCCCAGTTCATCAACACTTCCGTCCTCTCTGCCTCGCTCTCTCCATTTCTCCATCCCTCAATCTCTCCCTCTCTCTCTCTTTCTCACTCCCCCCTCTCTGTATCTCTCTCCCTCTTTGTATCTCTTCCTCTCTCACTCTCACTCTCTCACTCCCTCTCTCTCCCTTTTCTTTCTCTTCCTCTATCTATGCCTCCCTCTCTTTCCTTTGCAGTCTCAGGTGACAGAGAGAGTCCAGACAGCAGAGCGTGCCTCTCACACCTCTGAGCAGAAACCAAACTACATTTCCCAGACTCCTCGGCACGCAGCTTCACTGTGTTTCTCACACAGCCCTGGTCAAACAGCCAGACTCCTGTAGTGTTTCAGCCCGGCTCTAGCACACCCAGCTCCACGCCCCTGTGTCTAAAGACAGCAGGCAGGCCAGCCTGCTCGACTGAGATCACCGATCGACACACCACTCTGAACGCCCCAAAAATAACCAGTCTGACCCCACAAAAACCACACCACACTCCAAAACAAAAACCACACTGCACCGATCCACACCACTTTAAACCTCATCACTCTAAACCCCATAACAAAAACCACACCCCACAACAAAAACCACACCACACCCCACTCCACCCCATACCACCATACCTCAAACCCCACACCCCACACCACATACCACACCACTCTAAACCCCCCAACACACACACCTTACCCCGCACCACACCGCCCCACTCCAATCCACCCCGCCCCTGACCAGACCAGACAAAGACTCCGATGCTGTCGGTCAGAGGAGGACTGCAGGCTAAATCACAGCCTCGTTTTTACACTGTTCTGACAGCCTGCTGTCGTCGGGCCCCTGTTCCCCAAAGAGGGGTGTGGGTGCCCCGTTAGCACAGCGGGCAGGGGAGCCCCAGAGCGGGACGGCCCAGCAGCACAGGCGTTTCGAGCAGCACAGGCGTTTCGAGCAGCACACGCGTGTCGAGCAGCACAAGCGTTTCGAGCAGCACACGCGTTTCGAGCAGCACAGGCGTTTCGAGCAGCACACGCGTTTCCTTACCTTAGAGCTGCGTGCGGTGAGCCTGGGAGGCGAGGAAGCGTCTGTACTGCGAGGCGTCGGTACTGCGTCTGGCACCGTCTGATTTTCTGCCTGTCACCAGGGCGGGGGTTTAAGAGGGAGAGGGAGGGGGGGAGGGAGGGGGGAGAAAGAGAGAGAGGGAGGAGAGTGAGGGAGGGACAGTGTATGTGTGTCTGTGTGTGTGTGTGTGTGTGAGAGAGAGAGAGAGGTTAGAGAGAGAGACCGTGATTGATCAGAACCTCTCTCTCTCACACCCCCCCCCCCCCCCTTGCATATTCATGCTCCCCAGGGATGGGGGAGCCCTTTTAGGGGGAAGTGAACGGCGTTCATTCCAGAGGGATCAGCCATATGCCGGGGGGGGGGTTGATTAAATAAATAAAGCTGGCGGGTGATATAAGATTCCTGGAAGTGGGCAGCTGCGGTCATGGGTGGGCGTGGCTCGGCTGGGGGGCTGGGGGGGGGGGGGGCAGGGGGCTCCATTGTACGGGACCCCATGACTCAGACTCATTTCTAATTTTAATGTGTGACCGGGGACTTTCCTCATGCACGGTAACCGTATCTGGAGACTGCTGGTCCTCCTGCCGGTCCTGCAGGTGCGGTGGGGTACACTATTCAGTGTAAAAGAAGGATTTGGGTTTTTTCCAGGGCTGTGCCTGTTGGTCACTCTGAGAGAGTGATGTCACAGAAGAGGCGGGCTTAAGGCCAAGCGAAGCGCCAAGTCATTCCTGACGTCAGCCTTTACAGACCTGCACCTCTGGAGGCTCGTGTTTTACGGTAGAAACGCTCCGTTTTCCCATTGGCTCCTCGGTGACGTCACTCTGAGCAAGCGGCTGATGTCGTCGCAGCTGCAACCTGCCTTCGGTTATACGGGTCACGTGTGGCTTCAAACAAACTAACGACATCCTCAAGCTTCTGACAAGCTCTCGTGTGTGTTCGCATTCTAATAAACCGGTGTTCAGCTGTTTATTCGTAGTGATTGCTTAAAATCTGTGTAGAAGTTTTTCGGACGGCGGTTCATTCTCAAACATGGTCTTTTGTCGCCCTCTTCTGGCTAGAAAAATAGTTGCAGCAGTGCACATTTTATTGGGACAAAGGCCTTGATGTATAATCCTGGGGCTTCGTTCACTAATCCTTGCGTAACTTTTTTTCAAAAAAATTTGTCTGGAATTCCTATCTGAATTAAAATATTTAAAATATTCAGATTTTACTCATGGCTGTATGCCTGAAATACATATTCGATTGTACGCTTCTGAAAACCCATGGACGTACGTAGACCACGCCTTAACTTCGACCCATGCGTTCATTGGTGCATGACGTCAATAGCTCAGTATTTAAACAGCAAATTTATTTAAACAGAGTTTACTATGTTAAATGATCAGACGAACGATATTAAGCTAAATAAATAAAAATGCAACCATGGCGAACCGCGGTTAAATAAACATTTTGAATAGCGATACCCATATTACCAATTCTGGTAACGTTTGCTGTGGAACCATCAGCATTTTATGTTTCACGCATGATTTGGTTCCGTACGTGAGATATTTAAATGCAGTTTAATTGTCAATTTTGATTTGCTGTGGGCCCACTGAGTGACTGAGCAATGTGGGAGACTAGCATTCATATTTAATTGAAGAAACAGGATGATGGATGATATTAAATATTGAACAAGTACCATTGCAGTAAAGAGGATTATTTCCCAAAAGTGAAATACTATTGATTGATATTCTTTTCTGAAAGGACATTCACAGTAACCAGTTATAAATGTACAGTGAATATCAGAAATTTACTCAAGGTCTAATTCATCAGTCATTATCTGGTTGTATTTTTAGGTTGTGATTGCACATTCAGTTGAAACCGATGATGTTACCAAGCAGTTTTTAAAATAAGCTGTACTGTTGAGCATGCTGAACATTATTTAAAGGTAAAACTGTAATGTCATTTCTGCGTGTGCCCCGTTGGTCTAGTGACACGTGAAGCAGCTGCAACCCATAAAGCATGTTGGGTATGGTATGTGCAGCTGGTATGTCTGGCTCTCAGGCGTGTAGCCAACAGGGGGGTTTTGGGTTCGGCTGCCCCACCCCCCCGCCCCTCCCCCCAGACCCCCCCGGTCTGTCTGAAATTCCAGGCCTGATTTGCATACACCTGCCCCCACAGCGGCTCTGCAACCCGTCTCACTGGAACATGTACCATGGCATGACATCAGCGTTTTATTTACATTAAAACTGAATCAATAAATTTAATAAAACATTTTGAGAAATGTCCATTAGTCTTCCTGCCATGAGGAGGCACTGTTCCAAACATTCTACAGCAAAATTTTCACATGGCTAGCCACTGAGAGAGTGAGGGAGAGAGAGACTGAGGGGGAGAGACAGGAGAGAGAGAGAGTGAGAGAGAGAGGACAGAGCACTGGGCACTCTGAATGAGGTCAGTAGTAGCCCGGACATGTTGATGGCAGCAGAGGGAAGCCCAGCTGGCAGTCCAGCCGTAGCACCGGGGGCAGAAGCTGAAACGGAGAGGCTGCTCAGGGCCAAAATCTCTCCTAATAGAGCAGCAGCTGCCCTCAGCACCCTGTGTGATGCAGTCGCCCTGCTGAGTCGTGTGTGTGTCAGACCCAGAGCGCGCTGTGACAGAGGCGCTGTGTGATTCTGCTGCGTAAGGCTCCTCAAAACGGAGTCATCTGCTCAATGGATCCTGCTGCTGCTGCTGAATCATACTGTACTGCTCCTGCCAAGCGCCGCTCCCTGTGAGCGTGTTCTCCATCGCAGAAGGGGCTCGAACCGCTCAGTCCTCCACGCTGCTCACACTGACCCTACCGCCCTCTCACTTACAGTCCTCCAGGCTGCTCTCACTTACAGTCCTCCAGGCTGCTCTCACTTACAGTCCTCCACGCTGCTCACACTGACCCTATCGCCCTCTCACTTACAGTCCTCCACGCTGCTCACACTGACCCTACCGCCCTCTCACTTACAGTCCTCCACGCTGCTCACACTGACCCTACCGCCCTCTCACTTACAGTCCTCCACGCTGCTCACACTGACCCTACCGCCCTCTTACTTACAGTCCTCCACGCTGCTCACACTGACCCTACCGCCCTCTCACTTACAGTCCTCCACGCTGCTCACACTGACCCTATCGCCCTCTCACTTACAGTCCTCCACGCTGCTCACACTGACCCTACCGCCCTCTCACTTACAGTCCTCCACGCTGCTCACACTGACCCTATCGCCCTCTCACTTACAGTCCTCCATGCTGCTCACACTGACCCTACCGCCCTCTCACTTACAGTCCTCCAGGCTGCTCTCACTTACAGTCCTCCACGCTGCTCACACTGACCCTATCGCCCTCTCACTTACAGTCCTCCATGCTGCTCACACTGACCCTACCGCCCTCTCACTTACAGTCCTCCATGCTGCTCTCACTTAGTCCTCCACGCTGCTCACACTGACCCTATAGCCCTCTCACTTACAGTCCTCCAGGCTGCTCACACTGACCCTACCGCCCTCTCACTTACAGTCCTCCACGCTGCTCACACTGACCCTATAGCCCTCTCACTTAAAGTCCTCCAGGCTGCTCACACTGACCCTACCGCCCTCTCACTTACAGTCCTCCAGGCTGCTCTCACTTACAGTCCTCCAGGCTGCTCACACTGACCCTACCACCCTCTCACTTACAGTCCTCCAGGCTGCTCACACTGACCCTACCGCCCTCTCACTTACAGTCCTCCAGGCTGCTCTCACTTACAGTCCTCCATGCTGCTCACACTGACCCTATAGCCCTCTCACTTACAGTCCTCCAGGCTGCTCACACTGACCCTACCGCCCTCTCACTTACAGTCCTCCAGGCTGCTCTCACTTACAGTCCTCCAGGCTGCTCACACTGACCCTACCACCCTCTCACTTACAGTCCTCCACGCTGCTCACACTGACCCTATCGCCCTCTCACTTACAGTCCTCCAGGCTGCTCACACTGACCCTATCGCCCTCTCACTTACAGTCCTCCACGCTGCTCACACTGACCCTACCACCCTCTCACTTACAGTCCTCCAGGCTGCTCACACTGACCCTATCGCCCTCTCACTTACAGTCCTCCAGGCTGCTCACACTGACCCTATAGCCCTCTCACTTACAGTCCTCCACGCTGCTCACACTGACCCTATAGCCCTCTCACTTACAGTCCTCCACGCTTCTCACACTGACCCTATAGACCTGTCACTTACAGATAAACCCTAACCCCATTCTCAGCCAGCACCTGAAACAGACCCATCTGCTAACAAACACCACCTGGTGTTTAGCAGATAGTTGTTTGGAAATCTCTTCAAAGGTTTCTTTTTTATTTTAATTACACTTTACAGTTTTTGTTAAATTGTTAATTTAACAACTACAAGGAGCATCATCATCAATTATTAGGGAGGTTCAAAATGTCCTGCCACTAATAATTTAAATTTGACATATATATTAGGCGTACTATACTATACTGTACTGTACTGTACAACCATGTGATGTTTTGCCTTTAATGAAGATAAAGACAGCCTGTTCAGTCATGCTCAGTTCTTTAGCCTCTCAGACCTGGTTTCTCAGGGCAGTGATGATACTGTACGGTGAGCTCTGCATCCTCAGCACAGAGGGTACTGTGAGCTCTGCATCCTCAGCACAGAGGGTACTGTGAGCTCTGCATCCTCAGCACAGAGGGTACTGTGAGCTCTGCATCCTCAGCACAGAGGGTACTGTGAGCTCTGCATCCTCAGCACAGAGGGTACTGTGAGCTCTGCATCCTCAGCACAGAGGGTACTGTGAGCTCTGCATCCTCAGCACAGAGGGTACTGTGAGCTCTGCATCCTCAGCACAGAGGGTACTGTGAGCTCTGCATCCTCAGCACAGAGGGTACTGTGAGCTCTGCATCCTCAGCACAGAGGGTACTGTGAGCTCTGCATCCTCAGCACAGAGGGTACTGTGAGCTCTGCATCCTCAGCACAGAGGGTACTGTGAGCTCTGCATCCTCAGCACAGAGGGTACTGTGAGCTCTGCATCCTCAGCACAGAGGGTACTGTGAGCTCTGCATCCTCAGCACAGAGGGTACTGTGAGCTCTGCATCCTCAGCACAGAGGGTACTGTGAGCTCTGCATCCTCAGCACAGAGGGTACCGTGAGCTCAGTGCACCGCCTGACCCCGTCCAGCTGCCGATCTCAGACTCGCTGTAACTTTACCTTCTCGCCGGTCGCTAATTTTGACCGTCTGTGCGTATCCTGACACCACCCCTCCCCCCCCCCCACCCCCGCACACACCAGGCCGGTTCAGTGCCGTTGTCACCATGGCAACATTTATGCGACACAGTGTTATGTCCGAATCCCGGTATATTTGACAGCTCAGCCAGCTGGAGTTGAGATGTTGTCATAAACTCTTTGGTCAAATGACTCGGGGGGTCAAAGGTCGAGCAATGGTGTGGGACTATTTTTCATTCTGTTCAGTGAATGCGGCTCAATTCATCAGTAGACCCTCTCTTAGAGAATTCAGTTTTTCTCATAACTAGTTCTAACACTGCAGCTAGTGAGGGAGTACTGATAGATCTCCAGGATCCAGGGCAGTTGTGAATGATCAATTAATAATTTATTAGTTAATGATCAAATTATTTTCATATTTGAATCTAAGATTAAAAAAACAGATCTAGAATATAAAATATAAAATATGCTTTCCCTCAAACCTTTAAATATATGAACAAATAATAATAATGTTCTTATTGCGAAAGGTTATTTGGGTTTTTTCAGGCAACATTCGTTTCCTCCTGTTGTTCACCTTGAGATTCCAGTGATATGGTTTGAGTTTTGGGATTCTGTGTCTTAAGTTTGAACAGCCGAGGAATATAATTCTTGATTTAATTCTAAATGTGTCATGTGTATTAATCTGCTACATTTTAAATAATTCTGAACCATTGAAAGTGTATTTTCATATCTGGAAGGTGTTTCTGTAACTTTGAGAGAGGAGCATGTTTGATTAATTTGGTCTGTGAGTCACCAGAATCGTAGGCTATGCATAAGTAAGTGAGGCACCACCAGGAGAGAGAAACAAGGTGGTTATGCATCTGTAAACACCCATTTATCACCACCAGCTATCCCGCTGAGCCCCAGACTACCTGCAGAAATTAAAATAATTACATATGAGCCCTCTGTTCCAGCATGGCGACTGTGATGCTGATCTGAGTGTCTTCTGCAGTTTAATATTCCCTAACCCGAGCGCTCTCCTCGTCTGCTCTGAATATGGCATGAGATTATGAACTTTGGCCAGCAGGTGGCAGACTGGTACCATGGGCAATACTCAGGTTCATGTGGCCATCGTCATTAACGTGACTGGTGCTCCCTGCAGAAGGATCAGAAATGAAAGTTGTGGATGTAAATACCCCTAAACTAAAGCTGACAGTCTGTGCTTTTACCTCATTCATTGTTGTCATTCCAGTTGTATATTGCTGATGGGAATATTGTTGACTCAAACCTTTGCCCCCGTTGAACTCTAACTCCTTTTAGCCACTGGTCCTGTACTCTGTAATGTGGGATGAAATGAAGCCTGCATGTGATTCTGCCCCCCCCTCCCCTCCCCTTAGCCTTCCGGGGGTTTGAAGGTTAGCGTTGGAAATCAGCGCCGGTCTTAATGATGGCGTTTGGAGCGGTCTGGTCCGGAGCGCAGACACCGAGCCAGTGGAACAGGGCCAGGACCGCGGGGCGGATGGCAGGGTATCTGTGACCTTTACTCGGTCTGCTGCTCATATTTAACCTTTGAGTTGAAAATGTTAAAATGACGAGGGCAGGAGTAAAGGGCAACCCACAGCACCAATTTATACTGACACAACACCGCCCTGCTCCCATCACCCTGTCCCTCTGCTACCCATCACCCCAACACCGCCCTGCTCCCATCACCCCATCCCTCTGCTCCCCATCACCCCAACACCGCCCTGCTCCCATCACCCCATCCCTCTGCTCCCCATCACCCCAACACCGCCCTGCTCCCATCACCCTGTCCCTCTGCTCCCCATCACCCCAACACCACCCTGCTCCCATCACCCTGTCCCTCTGCTCCCCATCACCCCAACACCGCCCTGCTCCCATCACCCTGTCGCTCTGCTCCCCATCACCCCAACACCGCCCTGCGCCCATCACCCCATCCCTCTGCTCCCCATCACCCCAACACCGCCCTGCGCCCATCACCCCATCCCTCTGCTCCCCATCACCCCAACAACGCCCTGCTCCCATCACCCCATCCCTCTGCTCCCCATCACCCCAACACAGCCCTGCTCCCATCACCCAAACACAGCCCTGCTCCCATCACCCCATCCCTCTGCTCCCCATCACCCCAACACCGCCCTGCTCCATCACCCTGTCCCTCTGCTCCCCATCACCCCAACACCGCCCTGCTCCCATCACCCCATCCCTCTGCTCCCCATCACCCCAACACCGCCCTGCTCCCATCACCCTGTCCCTCTGCTCCCCATCACCCCAACACCGCCCTGCTCCCATCACCCTGTCGCTCTGCTCCCCATCACCCCAACACCGCCCTGCTCCCATCACCCCATTCCTCCACCCACAACCACTTCTCAATATTGGCTGGGTTGTCCTCCTAAAACCTGCCACGCCTTACAAAAGTAACCCTTGGGCCAAATACAAACATATTTACTTTCACTGAAATTCATCTCCCACCAGAAATATATTTAATATGGGAGCTTTAACGTTTTTAGACCATCTGGTTGTTCTGAATGCATGAATTTTTAATCTACTGATTAAAAGTGCATTATAGCAACTGCCTTGATTGCTTTTGCAGTTTAATGTGTGCATAAGTCTTAGTTCAGTAATGAAGGCAAAATACATTTTTTAAAGTTGCTTTGAAAACATACATCTTGGGGTGTGACACATTTCAGTGTGATACTGGAGGTAGAGCTCTGTGACTAATGATTCCCAGGTTGACTGACCCCTGACCCCTAGAAGCCAAACCTGTTCGCTTCCCACTTTTGTTCTGACCCTCGGTTTGTGAGATTTTGTTTTATGGAAAGATGGAGAAGGGACTTTGTTTTTGATGAGCCAGGAACCTTTCTCTGCAGTGGCACAGCCGGGCACTAGGGGGCGGTGGAGGTCTGTGTTGTGATGGTAGAGCGGCACGGCGCGGTCGCTCTCTCAGCGCGGTGCAGCGCCCCCGGGCTGCTGAGGGCGCGTGTGACCCCTCTGAGCGAGAGGTCAAACGGGACGAGCGGGATTTCACAAACCCGCCGAGTCGCTCACCCCCGTGCCGCTCACACTGGCGCCAGAGCGGCTTATTCAGTCACATTTAAATATCAATGAGCGTTTCACCATCACAGGACAATACCGCTGACATATTTAGCATATTGGATGGCCATTTTGGCTGAATATCCCTCTGTGATAGACAAAGAGCTTCGTTGCATTGTGTGTCTTTGGCTCCAGGGATGACTGCGGTTTTGCCCATTTTAACAGCACAGCACACAGGACTGGCTACAGCATAGGGACGGATCCCATCGAGCAGACAGAATTCACTCTCAGTTTAGTGCTTAAGGACGCTGAATAAAAACAGGGAAATGCCATCAGCTGATTAGGACATTGTCATGTTGAAATGTAATATGCAGGTAAAAACATTTTAATAGTGGTTTACTTTAGTTTGTATTTCACTGGAAAACATGTATTTAATAAAAACCGCAGGTTATATTGTCAGCAATGCTGAAATTGTGTCATTATCTCCAGTGTCCCAAATTACCATACAAGAAAAACACACATTAATGTAGAGGGGGAAAGTTAGGATGCAGGGATGCAACTAGGAATGACCTTTTTCTCCCTCAAAAAAAGAAAATAAATAATTTATAGGAAGGGGAGTTATGTCTGCTTTTTCACCGGAATATTCTGCCAAATTCAGATCATGTTTCTGATATTTATGAACCGTATCGACAGCACTTCAGGGATGGCCCTGCTGTCCTGTCATCGGAGGGGGACCTGTAAGTGCTCTACACCGGCCACCTGTCTGTCAGGGTTTTTTCCCATCAGGCTCGGCTGCTGGCTCCACCTCCGCTGGTCACATGGGAAATGTAGTTTTCATGGGGTCAATCTAGGGCAGTGGGTCCTAGCTAAAATTCCAGAATTTTAACAAGCTGTTAATTTTTCTTAATTAGGTGTCTTTGAATTTTTCATTATCTACAAAATGGTTCGTTTTAATGGCCTTGTGTCCCCACTTTCACCAAACAGGAGCCTATTGATTCACCCCAATCTTTAATTTGTTCAGTAAAAAACTTTTGCCTCTTAATGTAATTGCAATATCACTCAATAACACAATATGAACATGGGACTTATATCTAATTCTTCATGACATGCAAAGCTAATTCTGTCATAATGTGGTTTGAGATGGTAATCCCTCTAAACATGAAAAGCAGCTAATTAAGAAAAGCTAACAGCTTGTTAAAATTCTGGGACTGCACTTGCGGTTGGAAGGAAAACCAGCATAGCGGGTGTCCCCGGGCCTGAGTTTGAGTATTACTGCTCTAGAGGGCTGTCTGACCTGATGAGTTTGAGTATTACTGCTCTAGAGGGCTGTCTGACCTGATGAGTTTGAGTATTACTGCTCTAGAGGGCTGTCTGACCTGATGAGTTTGAGTATTACTGCTCTAGAGGGCTGTCTGACCTGATGAGTTTGAGTATTTATCCATTGCTCTTATACAGAGTGACTTACATGGCTGACACAAGTGCAAAGGTCAGGGGTCAAAGTGCAGTAATTCCCTAGAGGGCGAGAATGCAGTCCCAAGAGAGACAGCAAGTGCAAGAAGCACGGACTCGATTGACAGCTCGTCAAACGCCCTTCAACTAATTACTTACAAATTAGGACCTAACCCTAACCCTCATGAGCATTAAGCTGCGTAAGGTGAACCACAGCATAGAGCTGCAGGCTCTGAGAACAGTAATAGTTGCACCTGCTCAGGTGTGAGGGACGGTACAGGTGTTACGGAGGGGAGCGGTGAGGAGCAGTCTGAACAGGTGGATCTTCACCTGAAGAGTTGGATCTTGACCTGTAGAGGTGGGTCTTGGCCTGAATTCAGGGCAGGTCTGTGTGGGGCCGTGCAGATCTACCTGGAAATTCGGAATAGAAGGAGCACTCAGTGCCTCGACATCTGCTTCTGTCTCAGATTATTATTCAACCGTGAAATGAAAAACAGGTCAAAAATGTGGGTCCAAACCACCGTCTAAATGAAATGGGAGGAATCTTAAACACGCCCGTTTGTTTATTCAGAGAAAAACACAACCGACCCACTGCCTGTCCATTACAGTGGTGTTGCTGGTTAATTGTTTGATGTGGTTGTTGAATAAAATTCATAGAATTGTAGCATCAGGGAGAAGAGAGGTTTTTGTCCTTGTCTCCAGTGTTTGGTCCCCAGAACTTGGATTTCAGCATTCAGTGCAGCTACCTCTCACTGCATTAATAGTCTGTTCATTTCTGTAAATTTTTTGTGGATTATTTTGGAGGCTGACGTTGGGAGAATGAGGTTCCTGGTTTCCCTGGAAACAGAAAGAGTGGCATTGTGTACAGGACAGGAACCAGCAGGCTTTTAAGAGAGCATAGACACAGCAAACATCAGCTTACAAAACCCCCTGTCTCCCTTTCTCTCTCTCTCTCTCTCTCCCTTTCTCTCTCTCTCTCTCTCCCTCCCTCTCTCTTTCTCTCTCCCGTTCTCTCTCCCCCTCTCTCTCTCTCCCTTTCTCTCTCCCTCCCTCCCTTTCTCTCTCTCCCTTTCTCTCTCCCGTTCTCTCTCTCCCCCTCTCCCGTTCTCTCTCCCCCCTCTCTCCCTCTCTCTCTCAATCTCTCACCCTCCATCCCTCTCTATCTCAATCTCTCACCCTCCATCCTTCTCCCTTTCTCCCTCTCTCACTCTTCTGTGCTCTCTCTCTCTCTCTCTCCCTTCCTTCTGATCTCTGGGTTCACTGGACATCTCACAGCTGTGATCAGCCGAGCATGTAGCAGAGGAGTAGGTGTTACACACATCAGTGAGTACACACTTGTGGACACACAGACACACACACACATACACTTATACACACACACACACACATGCATACACATACACTTATACACACACACACATGCATACACTTACACTTATACACACACTTCTACACATGAACTTACACACACTTACACAAACATATACACACACATGCACACACTTTTTCACAGACTTATAAACACACGCACACACACACAAACACGCATATGCAAATGTGTATTTTACACACGCACACACACACATACAAATCAACACACATGCACACATGAATACACAAACCACGCAATAACTCCACACACACACACATACACACACACACTCATTTCCTAGCTTGCGTAGTGCTAATTGCTCTGATGCTGAGGATAATGAGGGCCCTTTGGATGCGTTAAGCAGATCAGAGAGAGAGAGCTTCACGGTCACTGGGAGGAGAGGCAGTGCAGACATGGGGGGAAGAAGGGAGGGAGGGAGGAGTGGAAGGAAAGGGTGATGGCTCAGTCTCTCCTCTCTGCTCCGTACGCTGCATCACGCTCCCCTGGCTTCATAAAGACTGAGAACAGTTGTTATTCACAAGTGAGTTTCCTGTGTGGAAACGCCACAGCTATGTGTGCATGCTTAGTCCCATACAAACAGCCACACACACTTATACACACACTCACACACACGCACTGCGCTCTCACACACACACACACACACACACGCTCACACACACGCATGCGCTTTCACCCATAAACCGCTTATAAGACAGCTGGAATAAGCGTACTAAAATTTGATGAGAAATAAATATAAAATTCTCTTGTGCTGTTGGAGCACCTAGGTTGGTGAATGTCTAAAAATATTTAGTATCGACCTGTATTTTCCCCTGGTGCCATTTATGAAGAAACACTCCTCACTCAGAAAAACACAGAGATGAGAAGCTTTTAAAATGGCCATCAGTGCCCCTCTCTCTCTCTCTTCCCCCCTGCCCTCCCCCCACCCCCATAGGCACGTACATTTCATGCTTTGGGGGAGATGCACAATACTGCACCACCTGGTGAAGTCTCACAAGCATGCTAGCTAGCTAGTCTAGCAAGTAAGTCATACACAGATATTGGGAGTGCCATGTTTCTGTCTCTCCCCAAACCTATGTGCAGGAGGGGGTGGTGGCGGGTGGGGGTGTGCCATTCTGTACCCCTCCCTGCTAAAACTGGGGATCTCTTGTCACATGCTTCATCTCTAGCATTTGTTCAATCCATAATTTCTGGACCAGTCCATCATTTTTTATATTTTACGTGACTTCCCCTTTTGTGCCTTTGGGGCAGTAATGATCTAATTGCTCACTCATTTCACACAGACACTGAGCTGATATAACCGAGCGTCTGTGTTAATGTGCAGAGTACAGTAATGTGGGGAGTACAGTAATGTTTGGAGTACAGTAATGTGAGGAGTACAGTAATGTGAGGAATACAGTAATGTGAGGGGTAATGTGTGGTGTACAGTAATGTGAGGAGTACGGTAATGTGAGGAGTACAGTAATGTGAGGAGTAGCTAGATAACCTGCATCTTCAGAATGCCCCTGACCTTTCAGGCCTGTAAGGTAGAAGCATGTATGATAGACACGCCATGCTAGTTCGTGAAATGTTTTTAAAGTTAGGACTTTACAATCAGCCCTGTATGTAATGCGTAGCTACTGAAATGACATTAGCATTGAAATAATAGCCTCACACTTCTGTTTATGACAAAATGCAAATAGCAGTCAGTGAACAGCCAGTCTTAAGTCAGTCTTTTGAAATTACATTTTTTAATCACAATCATATCATGATAGCATTTTAGCATAATTATCACTCTGAACGAGTTATAAAAAGCACAACTTTATTAAAAAAGAAAGTCCAGTGATGATATATAATTTCAATTAACTGTGGAAAAGTCATTACAAGTACATCTGTTTAGAGGAAATGTGATTTTCACCAGTAAATCAGCGTGGATTCAGTCAGGAGGAGCACATAATGCCGTAATTACTGCACATTAAATGGGCCTCATGAATAGTCCGCTATCGGCGCAGTGCTGTGAGTAAGCCTGACAGGGGGAGGACTGCAGCCCCGCACTGAGCTGCTGAAACAGAGTCAGAGATTCAGAGTCAGAGATTCAGAGTCAGAGAGTCAGAGTCGGAGATTCAGAGTCAGAGAGTCAGAGTCAGAGAGTCAGAGATTCAGAGTCAGAGATTCAGAGTCAGAGATTCAGAGACAGAGTCAGAGATTCAGAGTCAGAGATTCACACACGCGGCTGGGGAGTCGTGGGCTTTCTGGGCCCGCTGGCGTGGCTCACGTGCGTTCAGACCGGACCGCGCCGGACGCACACCGAGGAGAGGAGGGGAGGGGCTGTCTGTCAGCTGACCCCAGATAAGTGCGAGCAACACGGCGCCTTCTTCAGAAAACAACTTTGAGTGAAAGCCCCACTGGTTCATCAACCAAGCATACGGGGGAGAGTTGAGAGAAGGTCGTTTTTTGTAAACGAATGAGGACGAGGAAATGCACTGCACGTGCTGTCTGGCTTTGGGAGCTTTGCATCAGTTTGCACACACTATCCACTCACAGCTCATCTTTTTGTCACATGGTCTGGGACTGATGAGCAGGTGCGGTACTGTTTCATGCTCTGGGTTACCCACTCTGACGGCCGTGGTACTGGAGTCAATGCAGGGTTAGGGAGGCAGCAGCAGGCAGGCTTCCTGAAGCGCACAGGGGAAGAAAAGCATTCTGGGTAAAGAATGAGCCCGGGCTGGGAGAATGGCATTCCGCTTTAACCCAGCGGTCCAGGGGGACGCTTTAACCCAGCGGTCCAGGGGGACTCTGGGAAGAAGGACAAATCATCAGCACTTTGAGCGTGTGCTCGGGGGAGAAGAGGCTGGGAAAAACAGATCACAGATGGAATTTTATACCCGTGCGTTTACCTGGGGGGGGGGATGCCCTGTCCCTCCCCCTTTACACAAATGCCCATCATCATTAGACACGGTCTGCAAACACCTTATCCCACTAAACTTATCCCACTCATCACCTTATCCCACTCATCACCATATAATCACTAATCACTTTATCCCACCTGGGACCTAATCTCCCCTTCAGTCACTGAGCTTTAGCGGAGATCACAGTTGCCGGTGCAACTTCAGAGCCACTGCACATGGAAGGAGGGAGAGGGACGGAGAGAGAGAGGGAGGGAGAGAGAGCGAGTGCACTTTCTCTCCCTCAAGGTCACACACTGAGGGTGTGTGTTTTTGCTGCTGCAGACATCAAAGACCCGGTTCTGTCCCGTCCTCTGGCTGGGGGCTGAGTCCGTTTTGGGAGCGATAGATAAATAAACGCAGAGCTGGAGAGGAAATAAATCAGCAGTTATCTGCCCTTCTGGGAGCGCCGGGGGAGCAGAGCGTGGGGGGAGCAGAGCATGGGGGAGCAGAGCGTGGGGGGAGCAGAGCGTGAGGGGAACAGAGTGTGTGGGGGGAACAGAGCATGGGGGAGCAGAGCGTGAGGGGAGCAGAGTGTAGGGGGAACAGAGTGTAGGGGGAACAGAGTGTGGGGGGAACAGAGTGTGGGGGGAACAGAGCGTGGGGGGAGCAGAGCGTGAGGGGAACAGCATGGGGGGAGCAGAGTGTGGGGGGAACAGAGTGTGGGGAGAGCAGAGCGTGGGGGAGCAGAGCGTGACGGACAGTGGCAGAGACGATGCCTCCACTCTGGACTTGGTTCCCTCTGTGAGGGCAGGTGTGTGGTGCTGTTCATGGATGACTCTGTGTAGAAAAAGCCTCTCTGTATCAATGCTGAACTGACCTTGAACTAATTTCCATTTTCAGTGTGGTCTGCTGGTAGGACTTAGCCATAAATAGCTTCTGTTTTCATCTTTATTAATCCAGGTTAAACTCTGTTTAATGAGCCAGTAGTGTATAAAGATCTTACGGTTTTTTTCTTGTTATAGATAACTTTTTTAAGCTTTTGTCTGGTTCTGTACTTTTTTCAGAACTTGCATATCATTCAGTGCAGTGTGGTAGTGTGTAATGTAAACTATTCACATTCATAGAAACACATTTCAGCTTTAGCCCAGTGTCTTGATCCAGAGAAGCTGTATAATAATAAACTTTATTTATATAGAATATTTCATACAAGCAATGCAATGTGCTTTACAGAAGATAAAAACGTAGCAAAAATGATAGATAACAGCGAAACAGGAGAATAAGAACAAAAATAGAAGGAGGAAAAACAAGAGGACAACACAATAACTTCTAAGAAGAGGCAGGAGTGGAGAGATAGGGTTTGATTTTACATTTAAATGACTGTACTGTTTCAGAGTTTCTCAGATCTATGGGGAAGCGGTTCCAGAGTTTGAGTGCATGGTAATGGAATGCAGCCTCACAGAAAGTCTTCGTGCTGACGTGTGGAATGGCTAGCTGGAGAGAATCACGTGATCTGAGAGCTCTACTGGGGACATTATTAGTGTCTTCATCAGGAGCAAGTCCATGCGCAGATTTAAAACCTAATAAAAGCATGTTTAATTCTATTCGGAAATGGACTGGGAGCCAGTGCAGTGATGTTAATATTGGAGTAATGTGTGCTCCTCTTCATTTTGATCAGCACCTTGGCGGCTGCGTTTTGTACGTGTTGTAGCTGATCAATCATTTTCTCTGAGAGGCCAGAGTCGGGAATTACAGTAATCCAGATGACCGGTAATGAATCCAGGCATCAGCTTTCCAGTGTGGAGAGAGAAATGAGCTGGACTTGGTTACATTCTTAAAGTTATAAAAGCAGATTTAGTAACATTTCTGATATGTGTCTCTAAATTCAAATCAATGTCAAAAATAAGACCCCAGCTTTTAAAGATAGTAGCATTATCTGGAGAACTTACTTTGGTGTACCAACAATTGATTTAATTGAAAATATGCACTAATTTAGCCTCTTCCACCTAATATTATCTCTAAGTGTTATGGCACGTAATGTAGAGATTTGCATTTAGAAGTTTTATTTACCAGGTGTCTGCTCAAATCATCACGGATGATTTCAGTTGCTTGCAGATTGCCTGCTATTGCAGAGTGTTGATTTATGCAGTGGTGTTTCTGCTAATGCCTGACTTCAAGGTCATTCATGTGAACAAGGCAAACGCCCTCACCCTGATCCTGGGGGGACTCCATTTCCTCTAACCCCACACCCAGAGCTGATCCTTCTTAACGACTCTCTCTCCTCTCTCTCTCTCTCTCTCTCTCTGTGTGCTGTCCTGCAGTCAATCTGGAGCCCTTCTGCTGAAGCCTCATTTCAGGCTGGAAGGATTTCAGATGTCACTGATGTGGGGCTTTGTGAAATCCTTTTTAAAGATAAAATATAGGATATATATATATAAGCCTAGTTTGAGTTGAAGCATCTAATTTCCTCAACAACAACAAAAAAAGAAAATAAAATCTGGAGATTTGTTTTGTGCAGTACCCTTCAGAAAAGTTGGCTCTCTGCTACGATAGTATTTTCTTTCCAGAATAATTTGTACTCTTAATATTAGTGGTGACCTCTTCCCAGGGGCTGCTGAAGCTGCACGCACAGCTCACGCTGTCACAGAGCGCAGTATTTATGTTTCTGAAGCCGACGGCCAATCCCGTGTCTCTCCGCCCTGTCCTGGGGCATCCCTGTCTCTGCTGCTTTTCATTCCAACACTAATTATCATTCCTGAAGTATAAAGAGCGGTTAATTGCTCTTAATTAGACGCTTAATGCCTAACGAGGGATGATGTACCCTCTGAACGCCATGTTATGTAGGACACATATCTGTGTTACTAAGGATATCCCATAGTCATGTAAGGACAGCAGTCTCATCAGCCAATCATGTCCCAGACTGCTGGTGCTCATTATTCTCAGTGAAGTGCTGAGGCAGCTGATCTCTGTGGAAATGGGGCACACTCTGCGTGAGCTCACTGACAGATCTGCTGAATTCAGTGATGTCCCAACGCTTGACATTATGGATACCTGCTCACTGACAGTAACTCTTGGTGGAAAAGGAAGGTTTTAAAGAAAAATGGATAAAATGTGTCTTAGCACAAAGTTATGGGTCTCAATTTTACCTTCAACAACCTTAATCAATGAGGAAATTGGTTGGAATGAAAAGTAGAATGTTGTAGGAGTAAACGTGTGAACCCCTGGCCGGCCTCAGGGCATGGTTCTGTTGCACGCTCGTTACATGGGCTGGGTCTTACAATCCTGTTAATTCAGAAAAGTACAAGCACTGAACTCAGAACAGTCCTCTGTGTCTAGACCCAGGCGGTCTCTGAGAGAATTATTATTCCACAGTACATTATTCATAAAGAAGCACATTACTGCTTTTATTTATTCTTGCTGTATGTTGGCTCTAGGCATATTGTTGGACTGCATAATAATTACAAGCAAATAATTAAACATAGATATATTAAAACATGTATATATATATATATATATAAGTTGTGAAGCAACACAAAAAGAGAACAATGGATTTGAAGTTTATCATACACAACAGCTTGAGGGTAGAGGAAAACAAGGCCTTTATTGACACAGAGGAGGGTAATATTTATATAGAGTAGGGTAATGTTAATACAGAGGAGGGTAATATTTATATAGAGGAGGGTAATGTTAATACAGAGGAGGGTAATATTTATATAGAGGAGGGTAATGTTAATACAGAGGAGGGTAATATTTATATAGAGGAGGGTAATATTAATACGGGAGGGTAATATTTATATAGAGGAGGGTAATGTTAATACAGAGGAGGGTAATAAAATGTAAAGGATCTTGCAGGTGGCTGACTGCTTACTTCACGAAGGCCATTGGGGGGGGGGGGGGGGGGGCGTGTTTGAGATGCATCGTCCCTGCCACACAGCCCTGCCACTCACTCCTCCAACCCCAACACTTACAATCAAGCTTTGCATTCCAGTATTAACCGTAGGGCCATTTCAAAAGCTTCTGGAATCGGCTCAAAGAAATATATTTTGTAAATCACTTTGGTTAAAATCTTCTGCCAAATGCCTAAACTGTTATTCTTGGCCTGGATCCCAAAAGCTAATACCCAGCTTGGTTTAATGATTTAAAAAAAACTCAATTGAAATGAATTTCTAATAAAGTAAATAATATAATGAAATTTTAAAGGAAATAATATAATTAAAGAAATGCGTTTTCAGAGCCGAATGGGGCCTAGAAACTAGCACCAAAAAAGCAATAAAACCAGCAACATGATCAGAAGCAAAACTCTGAAAGGTGAATTTCTGCACACACAGGCCTGAAAAACAGGCCCCGCTCGTAAAGAAACAGCGGACGTCTGAAATGTGGACCCAGTCCAAACTCAGATACGCCTCCAGCAGACAGCATGGAGCACAATCAATAAGATTTACTCTAACACACCAGCGGTGTGGGGCCCTCTGTTTATCTGTAGCTTGTTTTTGTTCATACGTCTCATTCTTTTCAGACGTAGTGAGATTTGTTTCCTCTGAAGTGCTGTTGCCATGTAGGGGGTGGGGACTGTAGTGCAGTGGTTAGGGACCTGTGCTTATGACCCCAAAGCTGCAGGATTCGGCTCCCAGGTGGGTACGGCAGCTGCACCTGTGGGCAGAGCACCTGAGTTACTTCAGTACCTGGCTGCTTGACTAAAGTGTGTGTGACAAATGTAAGCTGTTTGATGTGCTCTGGATATGAGTAAATGCTGAAATTATTTCATTTTAATTATCCTTTTTACCAGGAAATGTGAAAAATGCAGATGTATTTGTTATGAACAATATTTCTGTGAACTAGTTCACCTGATAATATTCTTTAAGTGGCATGCAGGTGTGTGTGTGTGTGTGTGTGTGTGAGTGAGTGTGCAGATGTGTGAGAGAGTGAGTAAGTGTGCAGGTGTGTGTGTGTGTGTGTGTGTGAGAGAGAGAGAGAGAGAGTGAGTGAGTGTGCAGGTGTGTGTGTGTGTGAGAGAGAGAGTGAGTGAGTCAGTGTGCCGGTGTGTGTGTGTGTGTGTGTGTGTGTGTGTGTGTGCGCGAGAGAGAGAGTGAGTGAGTGTGCAGGTGTGTGTGTGTGTGTGAGAGAGAGAGAGAGAGAGAGAGAGAGTGAGTGAGTCAGTGTACAGGTGTGTGTGTGAGAGAGAGAGAGAGAGAGTGTGTGTGTGTGCAGGTGTGTGTGTGTGAGAGAGAGAGACTGAGTCAGTGTGCAGGTGTGTGTGTGCGCTCAGCTCTGTGGGCTTGTGTACTGAATCTGAACTCATCTCCCTAATCTCATTTCCCAAAGTCAGGCTGTGGAGGCACATTTCTGCTGAAAAACTTCCAGCGATAAAGAGAAGCAATCAGTCTGCTTACTGACTGCTTACACAAGACGCAAAAAATCCACCATTTTATTCCCCTGAGGTGAAAGTCATTGTCCTCCCTGAAACAACAGCCCCAAATTCTCCATTCAGACAGGATTAATAACAATGAGACCCTCCGAGGGTGGAATTACCTGGTATCTGAGCCCTTTCTTGTTAAGGGGGATTCTCCCGTTTCCCCTCTAATGTCTGAAGGAGAAATTGTGTGGGATTTGGGGCTGAAAGCTCATTCGTGTCTGTGGAAGGCAGATTGGCGCGCGAGCAGGAAATGCTGTAATAATGTCCGCCACACGTTTATCTCCTCCCGCCACTCATCGGGGCCAATTACCGGAACCTCAGCAGCCTGACCGGAGGGGTCTGCACCTCAGCAGCCTGACCGGAAGGGTCTGCACCTCAGCAGCCTGACCGGAAGGGTCTGCACCTCAGCAGCCTGACCGGAAGGGTCTGCCCCTCAGGAGATAGATGCGCCCCGGATGCTGGGGGTTTGGGGGGTGAGGGGGTCACTTGCTGTGTACCCAGTGGGGGCTCGGGGTGGAGCAGCTCTGTGGGAAACTCACCCCCCCCCCCATCCCCACAGCATTTGTGTTACAAGTGGAGAAGTGCAAAAATCCAGCATCTCTGACTTAGACACCCCCACGCGGAGAGGGGCTGGAAGGGGGGGGGAGGCGGGGGCGGGGGGAGAACATGACTCATAACATAAACCCGCCCGTGTAAAGTTCCGTGAATTCAAACGTCTGTCAAATGTCCTCCTCCATAGAATAAGAGCCAGGAAAGACTGGGACAAATTAGGGATGGAGGGGGGCATGCCAGATTTAAGAGAGACGTGTTCCTCTTGATCTTCACGCCCACAGGTACGGCACCTTTTCCAATGCAAGTGTCCTCCTGATGTGAATCCCACTGCCCTTGTGCTCGCACAAAAAGCTCAATTTTACTCGCACCTTACTCATATCTGTTCCCTCTCTGACTGATGTAGCTCACATAACAATGGACCACTGCATGTATGTGGAGGTCTCTCTCTCTCTCTCTCACTGACACACACTGACACACAAACACTCACAAACACACACTGACACACAAACACATGCACACACACACTCACACGCACGCACACTCACACACACCCTTATGTCTTCATTTTGGAGACATTAAAGTAATGGAGCAATAATATTAATTTCACCACCCCCCCCCCCCAGGGAGCAGAGGGGTAACCGTGTGCTCGTGTGAGGTGTGAGCTCTTCGGGGGGATTCACACGCGGTTAGCTCGCCTGCTGACTCTCTCATGCGCTCATTAATGCGTGACTGGCACAGACTGAGCGCAGCGCTTCTGCAGCTCCTTCAGCTACAGAGACTGCGTTACACACTGCTCTGTTACACACTGCGCTGTTACACACCTCAGAGTCACGCACTGCGTCTGTGCTGCAGTTACACACCTCAGAGTCACGCACTGCTCTGTTACACACCTCAGAGTCACACACTGCTCTGTTACACACCTCAGAGTCACGCACTGCTCTGTTACACACCTCAGAGTCACGCACTGCGTCTGTGCCTCCCACCCTTCCTGAACGCAGAGCAGGCTCACGCTCGCCCGTATGAAAGCCGCTCTCTGTGTGAAAGGTCCTTATGTCCCGCGGTGGTATCTCTGCATTGTTATTCTGGGTTTGCTGTTGTGTTTGTGCGCTGGTGCCATCGCGTGCCGTTATGTAAGCATCCAAAGAGTTTCAGAGATCGGGAATTTCAATTGTCTGCGTGCAGTGGGGGGCGGTTTCCATGGTAATTGTAGTACAAGTCAGAGCTGAGGACCGAGGCGAGAGATAATGTAAGTTAGTGCAGTCATGGGGGGGCACGATGGGGGGGGGGGGGTTGATTACGTGCACAGATGTTTCCAAATGATCCGTTCATAATAGGTTTCCATCTCGCCAAAATGCAGCATGGGAGGGGGGAGGGGGAGGGGGGGCTCGGTGGGGGTGGAAGCCTCTTTATTTCTGTAGAGAAATGCCTGCATTCACTGTTCAGTTACAAGCGCATTTACCTCCACGTTCAATGTTTCCAGTCTTTCAGTTAGTTTATCCTTTATTGTAGAGAGAGAGAGAGAGAGATAAAAAGAGAAAGAGAGAGAGAGAGAGAGAGAGAGAGACCCATTAGCCCTTTACTCCACCTTCGAGCCCTCTTTCTCTCTCACACCTGTTCCTGCCTGTAAACAGGAGACCCTGTGCTCGGGGGTCAGGGTTATAGGGGGACACAGGTGGTTCAGGTGGAAATAGAGATGCCAAATAATTATTCTTTTTAAAAATTATTATTATTATTATTCATGATAATAATAATATTCTGATGATGATATTATGACTCGTGATAGTGATAGGTGATAAAGACGTACTCATAGTACTGCTTTCCATATGTGGTTAAGTCCTGAACTTGAATCGGAGCACGTTTTTCCTGCACCTGCCACCTGTCATGGAGGGTCTTTTCTGGAGAATCCTCTCCATAATCCTCTGGGGTGTGACTGGATAACGAGGAAATTAGCCAGGTATGGAGCAGCCCAGCATAGCGAGGAGCGCTAGGCCTCTTGTGTGTGGTGGGATGCGTTAATACCGCCGTTACCATAAGCAGAGCTGCACCAGTGCTTACGAACATGCACACAGGACATAGGCTGTGTGTTACAGTCGCTATTAAGCTGAGAGGGAAAGCGTCACACGGTGTGCTGCTGATTTCAGCTGATTTCAGCAGGGCCCAGCCCATCTTGCTGCTGATTTCAGCTGATTTCAGCAGGGCCCAGCCCATCTTGCTGCCGATTTCAGCTGATTTCAGCAGGGCCTAGCCCCAGTCTTGCTGCTGATTTCTGCTGATTTCAGCAGGGCCCAGCCCCAGTCTTGCTGCTGATTTCAGCAGGGCCCAGCCCCAGTCTTGCTGCTGATTTCAGCTGATTTCAGCAGGGCCCAGCCCCATCTTGCTGCTGATTTCAGTTGATTTCAGCAGGGCCCAGCCCCATCTTGCTGCTGATTTCAGTTGATTTCAGCAGGGCCCAGCCCCAGTCCTGCTGCTGATTTCAGCAGGGCCCAGCCCCATCTTGCTGCTGATTTCAGCAGGGCCCAGCCCCAGTCCCTCTGACAGCAGAGCCGTTTATCCGCTCACTTCGGCTGCTTCTCGAGCGGTAACAAGGGCGGTCCTCCTGAGGAAAAACAGAGTGTTTGATTAGACAGACCGAGCATCTGTCACTCCGCAGAGCAAGGGTCGTGTACTGGGCAGGTGCTTTGGGCATCTGAAAGCCTTTTTCCTGCGTGCGAGTTTTAAAATAGCCGCTGTAGACTCCCCTGACAGAGTGGGTGTGAAAGCATGGAGCAGCCCCTCCCTCAGATGCACAGGGGCACTGTTCATCCACAGGATGGCTCCGCCCCCAAAACGTACATGCTGTCAAACACACACTACCGCTCTGCCTTGGCTCAAAGACCTGGCACCACAGGAGGGAAACCAGCGCACCTCCGTGGAGTTCAACAAACCCTTTTACTCAGTGTCTTATTTGTATTTTACACTAAATCTGCTGAGGTCCACAATGGATTGTCTCGCTCTTTAGTGATTTCATTCAATTATGACAAGGCCCTCTTAATACAGGCGGTCATCAGTACTTTACAAAGTGCTGGAGAATAGGGAGGCACCTAAGGCTTAATAATCTCTCTCTCTCACCTCCACTCCTCCTCTCCTCTGGACCACTTTGTGATTAAATCCGATTGTCTGGCTGTTTTATTTCCCCGGTGAGTCTTTAAGGATATTGCAGGCAGAGGCTGCTCGACTAAGTGGCAGAATCTTTCCAAAGCAGCCAACCCTCTAACAGGACCACGTCAAACATCCGCTCAGAAGAACACGCACAACTTCAGCAAACTACGAGCTAAAACCCACACACGGTCTCAGAACTCACACAACTTTAACATACTGTGAGAAGCTCTTAAAACTCTTATGCTCCCTCCTTCTGGAAGCATTTATGTTTAGCAGTAATCTTTACCAGAATTAATGACCCATAATAATGTCATCTGTATCAGAACTGAAAATCATAATTGTTTGGAAGTAGCAAATGACTGAGCTGAACTCTCCCAGTTCTGTTCCTGAGCACTGAAATGAGTTTTCACAGCTTGTTTCAGCAGTGAGATGGGCCTCCAGTTTTTTTTTTCTGGTAAAAATGAATGTAGAGTGGAGACAGGATGCTCAACAGGAGAAGAGGTCTTTTAAATGTGTGTTTGTGCTCATTAATGACTGATCTGGATGTGTCTGTGTTTCATAAACTTAGACTGATCTTTCCTTTAGCTAGGGTTGCCTGTGGAGTTCAGTGGCAGTATTATTAAGGATGGACACCTAGACTTTCAGTCTATCCTACTTTTCTGTTCCTTTTTACTGCTTTAAAATAACTACATAAAAGAAAATAACTACATAACAGGATACATCGGTGTAGCCTCTCATACTGTGATGACTGCATAACACAATAACCGCACATAATGTAATAACCGTGTAATGTAAAGTAAGACTGGACCTAAAACCCCAGAAACCAAGCAAGCGTAGGACAGAGCTCCACAGTGGTGATCTGTAAACAGCGCACAGCTCCAGTGTTCAGGGTATTCCTGATGAGGCAGATATTGCGCCATGTGTACATAGACACAGCTGACACTTTGATTCTGTATGTATTTTACTGTGATATATTGGATGCTGCAGGTTTTTTTATATCAGAATGAAATTGCCATTTCAGGGCAATGTGATACCGTTCATTTCTTCTCAAAATAAAAAGTCTGCTGATGCCGTTTACAAACATTCCTGTGGACACAGACATAGTAATATAGTACATGTTCATTCTAAAATACAAGTCAAACTTAATTTAGTCATTGTTTGCACTGCTTGTGGCAGCAGTAGAATATAAAACATTCCACACAGCCCTACATGATAGTCTTGGTTTGCCTTTATCCAGAGAAACGTGTTCAATGTGTTTGTTACTGAAGATACTCAAAGGCACCCTGCTCAGAGGTGTAAAAACCCTGGCTAGGTTTTTACGAAGGTAGCAAGGCCTGTATTATGTATGTCCAAAGGTCACGCTGGTATCGTAGAAGGAACAAACTTTTTATTTACGCAAAAAAAAATCTCGTGCCTGCACCACAATAACAGGGCCTCAGCCGGGTGGGCTGGCATCCGGCGTCACAGACCAGGAACCCAAAGCCTGGTCATCACATGCAGTACGTTCCCATATGTTCTGGGTGATAACAGGAAGAGGCCCATGTGCTTGTTGTAGAGAGATCCCGTTGGGATCAGAGAGAGCTCGATTATCAGCAGTCTGCAGGTTAAAAGAAAATGCTCCCAAGTTGGGTTCTGTTGGGGTCCGTTTAAATTCGGGAAATTCAAGAAATTAGCTATCATGCAGTTCATGAATTTAAATATCCCCATAATGTCCTGGGGTGACTATAGAATATCATTTTAATTAATTTCCAAAAATGTACCTTCAACATCTGCATTGAACTGAAATTAATTCTACGTGGGAGTGATTCAGTCAGGTACTTGGGAAACATTCAGAACCTGGTGAATATCGAAATGGAATATATTGAAAATATACTGACAAAATATGTCAAGGTATCCAAAGAATGTGGAAATGCTGCCCAAATACACAAAATATTGTTGCTTTCAGATATTGGAGTGGACGCATTTGTGTATTTTAAATGCATTTCATTGAAATTTTTAATAATATTTTCAAAGAAATACTATATGAATATATTGTGGTTATTACATTTTTGTAACATAAACAAGAAGTAGGGAATATCTGGCAGTGGGGGGTGTGAGGGGCAGGGGGGAGGCAGAGTAGAGGGGTGATTGTGAGCGTGGCGGGGGGGGGTGGGGGGGGGCTCAGTGGTATGGCTTACTGTGCACTTAAATTAAGGAGGGGGGGTGTCAGGGTAGAATTCCTGTCCCCTCATTAAGTTCTGTGTAAATCCTCTGTGACTCCTGTAGACTCCAGATACACAACACCGCTACAAATTAGTCCTGACCCCGAGGATTACAAACCAAAAATGGGGGGGGGGGGGTGCTGAGCACACTTTCCTCCATGACACCCCATCAGCTCATCAGCTTAATTACACCAGCGAATGGACAAACACAACAGGCCGCTGTGTGTGTGTGTGTATGAGAGAGAAAATGAGAGTGTGTGTGTGTGAGAGAGAGTGTGTGTGTGTGTGTGAGAGAGAGGGAGAGAGAGTGTGTGTGTGTGTGTGTGTGTCAGGACCTCACAGGGAGACAACATTCTGAATATAAATGTTACTTGTGATAGTTTTAATGTCCCGTGCAGTACCCTCTCCTGAAATATTTAGAGAAAATAAATGAGGGTTAATGAATTCATGGATTTTCAGGAATTTATAATCAGTAATTTACATTTCCCAGCATGCTGGTATACTTTGTGCTTGCAAAAGGCTGTGAAATGCATGTGAATTACGGTCCTAAGTGAACAGCTCAAACGCGGTTTTAAACATTATCTTCCAAACAAAGCAGCATTTTCACAGTCACATATTTAATAACACAGCATCACACGATTAAAACATGCACAGTATTCATTTTGTGTGTGCATTAGGCAGAGTGCAGGTTAGAGCCGCTAAACCCATGCGCTGGTGTCTGATTATGGCGGTTAGTGGTGAAGTCGCATGCCCATGCGCTGGTGTCTGATTATGGCGGTTAGTGGTGAAGTCGCATGCCCATGCGCTGGTGTCTGATTATGGCGGTTAGTGGTGAAGTCGCATGCCCATGCGCTGGTGTCTGATTATGGCGGTTAGTGGTGAAGTCGCATGCCCATGCGCTGGTGTCTGATTATGGCGGTTAGTGGTGAAGTCGCATGCCCATGCGCTGGTGTCTGATTATGGCGGTTAGTGGTGAAGTCGCATGCCCATGCGCTGGTGTCTGATTATGGCGGTTAGTGGTGAAGTCGCATGCCCATGCGCTGGTGTCTGATTATGGCGGTTAGTGGTGAAGTCGCATGCCCATGCGCTGGTGTCTGATTATGGCGGTTAGTGGTGAAGTCGCATGCCCATGCGCTGGTGTCTGATTATGGCGGTTAGTGGTGAAGTCGCATGCCCATGCGCTGGTGTCTGATTATGGCGGTTAGTGGTGAAGTCGCATGCCCATGCGCTGGTGTCTGATTATGGCGGTTAGTGGTGAAGTCGCATGCCCATGCGCTGGTGTCTGATTATGGCGGGATGCAGTGTAGTCGCATGCCCATGCGCTGGTGTCTGATTATGGCGGGATGCAGTGTAGTCGCATGCTAAGTTTGTTCTGCGTGCAGAGAGCTCTGCTGCCGGGGCCAGAACTAATTGCCTGAGCGAGTCGCACGCTGTGAAATGGAGGAGGTGGAAGGCCCGACTGAAATGCGATATCCCTGCAGTTAATCACCCGGTCGGTGAGGGGTTATCGATCTGGGAAACTTAAAGCTGAGCAACAATGAAAGCAGACCCACCGGGGAGAGAGCAGGGTTGGATCAGGAGAGAGCAGCGTTGGATCAGGGCCGACAGACTCCATCACTATCAATACAGAAAAGCCACACATTCAAATATTTGCATTCTTCTTTTTTTAAATAGAGAATTGTTCAGTTCCTGCAATCAATATGTGCACTGCCTCTCTATAAACTTGCTGAGATTTTGTGCGTGTTTGAGAAATAATTTTTAAAATCTGAACCATAACCAGATGATGCATGTGCAGTGTTAGTGATTGGCCCCCTATAGCACAAGCCAATGAGACGAGCAAAAAGGCTTTTGTGAGTTCCTGCAGAAAGATCTATCCACCGAAAGAGCAGCCATGTGAGCTGAAATGCCAGTGGAATCAGAACTTCAAAGGCCAGAGAGAAGCACCATGTGACCGGCAGAGGAGGCAGCGCTCGCACCTCACACCGCTGACATGTTCCACACACTTTTAAAATTAATCCGGGGGAAGGAAATGCTGGCATCAGAGGGGAGGAGGGGCTTTTCTGCACAATCCTACACCTGTATGAGCCCATGAAATTATGACAACGATCACTGTCATACTAAGTCTTATAAAAAGTGTAAGTGATCTCAGCTACACTGAGAATAAAACAAGATTAGGCTTCCGGTGGATCATTTGGTTGAAACATATAATATAATACACATTATTATTATTATTATTATTATTCTATGTTTAATGTATTAGGTACTGTACTGTGTGGGTGTACCGATTTAACCGTCTGTGTGTGAGGTTTTAAAGTGGGGGGTGGGGCTGTGTAGGCATTTTTAAAGTGGGGGGTATGGGAGTGTGTGGGAGGTTTAAAAGGGAAAGGGGGGGGTGTGAGTGTGTGTGAGGTTTTAAAGCGGGAGTGTGTGGGAGGTTTAAAAGGGGGGTGTGGGTGTGGGTGTGTGTGTGAGGTTTTAAAGTGGGGGGGGCATGTGGGGGTGTGTGGGAGGTTTAAAAGCGGGGGGAGGGGGGGCATGTGGGGGTGTGTGTGAGGTTTTAAAGTGGGGGGGGCATGCGGGGGTGTGGGAGGTTGTAGTAGTAAGGCTTGTTTTGCTTACTGTGAGAGAGACAGGGATGCAGAGCCCGTTGAGCTGAGACTTTTTTTCTCCTGATTAACCTGCTGGCCAATCTGAGTCAGGATCATCAATCAGCAGCTAATTAATTAATTAATTAATTTCTGCTTTGCACACTTCATGTGAAATCAGTTTATTTGTCAGAAAGGGGCTGTTTCAGATTAAAATCATCGCGATCATAATGAGGAGATTGATTTTTAGTTTAAGCAGCTGTATTTTCATTAGGACAGAAGTGATTGCACGTGAAGTGCGCTGAGTCATTACCATCACGCCAGAGCCAATCACGCGAAAGGAGGGCGGCGCTGAGGGTGATCCTTATTCATGCTGGCGAGCTCTTTAATCAGGCTAAACAAACACAAACAGGGTCAGGGAGCTTACCAAAGAGCGAAACTTCTCTGTCCCCTCAGAGGGCCTAAAGATGCCAGACTGGGACACGACTCTAGCCGCTCATATTTATAGCGCCTTTCCTCACAGACACAGGGCTTTACAGCGATGAGGGGGAAACGCACCTCAACCACCACCCGTGTGTAGCCCTCCCACCCCCCACCCCCTCGTGCAACCAATTATATTTGTGCAGTTGCTCGGAGGGGGGGGCTACACATTGGTGGTGTGCACCCATGACCGCTATTTTGCACCAGAACACTCTCCTCACATCAGCTGAGGCGGAGAAGGAGAGAATGATTGTATCCAATTAATTCGTACAGCATGCATAGAGCGTTCATACAGCATCCATAGAGCATTCATACAGCATCCATAGAGCATTCATACAGCATCCATAGAGCATTCATGCAGCATTCGTACAGCATTCATAGAGCATTCGTACAGCAATCATGCAGCATTTCCATGTAAGTGCAGTGATGACCCCACGCTGTTAGCCCTGAGGAAAGCCGCAGAAATATCCTCGCAGAAGCGTCATGGGGAAATTGTGTGATTAATTGCATGGCTAACGGGAGAAAAGCACAGTGCCTCGTTTGGAGGATTCTGTGGGCTGATAAATGCAAAGTTCAGCTGCGGGTCTCGTAATAAATGCTCGTTTCGCTCCTTACACACCGCTAATAAGGCTGGCGGTGAAGGTCGTGCCCTTTTCACGTCCCTGGCTTCCTCAGACGGTAAATACTGTTGTGCGTCAGCCTGAATCAGAGCGCGATCCGCTCAGAGGCTTCAGGGGACCTTCCACTGCCAGGCCTTTTAAACGTGCTCTTACATAGACTCACACACACAGGAACGTGTGCCGCACATCAGCACTTTCAGCTGGATGAACAGGCCGTTTCTATAACCGGGAGACCAGGTGAAGTTTGCACATGGTGAAGCTTGCGGTTCTTTTGAAGGATAGCATCGTATGTATTTTGATCCAGGAATCAAAAGCAGGCACCAGCTATCCAGCCACCACACCCCCTGCTGCCTCTCCTGAACCCTGACCTTTCCCAGAATTCTTTGCGAAGGCTATGCTAGTGACTTCAGCCGCGTGCATTTTGTCCGTTGTCGTCATGGTGATGAAGCTGGCTACACCGTTCTGCACATGCTGTCTGTGCGCTATGCTAGCAAATTAGATGGTTAGTTACCCTGCTGACCTCCCAGTCGAGTCACCAGTAAGTTACTTAACCTGCTTTGCATGCTCTTGCATGAGCACTGTATACATAATGTATTCTACAGTTATACAAAATGACTGCCTTACACTTACACACAGTATCTCAGTTTCAATCTTGGCATGCCTTAGTACCTTCTGTGTATGTGTTTCACACCTTCTGATAATCATTACTGAAGTTTGCAGAAATTAGCATTATTGAACAGAACTGATAGCAAGCAGGAACTGAAGTGCCGTGTACACTGTTGGAAGTGGTGAGGACACGGTGATACCTGTTATTTTCTCTGGAAATGAGTGGATCTCTCACCCTGGATGATGGGGAATTGGGAGACAACGTGCAGTAGGACATTATAGGATTGAGCTCTGTTCCAGCTTGTAGCTGTAATTGAAAGTCTATAAATGATTGCAGCAGCTCTCGTAAGGGCTGCTGGCAGGGTGGTATTTGTTGCCATTTGGAGTGCTTTTCAAAAGGTTTGCCTTGGTGGAAAATGAGTGTTTGACAATATTAACGCACCTTCCAACTGATTCATTGCTTTAGGGCACTTCAAATGATTTTCTGCTGCACCATCTGCAAGCATGCTGACATCTACACAGACGCACACTTACACACATGCACACACACACACACACACAAATGTGCACTTACACACGTACTCATACACACATACACACATATGCCATGTGTATGCGAGCATGTGTGTGTGCATTCGTGCATGTGTGTGTGTGTGTGTGTGTAATATAAGCACAGCCAAACACTTCCAGTCCAGAGGGTGTGTTAAAGATGCGGTAATCTTCTGTTCCCTGTGATTTGAAATGGAGATGATGTTTATCAGACATTAAATGCACAACATTTTCCTTCTGTGTAAAATGATCTTTAACCTCTTCCAGGAAGTATGAGAATGAGCAAGAAACTTAAAAGACGGTGGAGGAGGATGAGGAGGATGAAGGCTATGGAGGGAAAGAGGCAATCAGCAGAGAAACTCAGAATACCCTGCAACATAAGGAGTGAGTATAGTATTATAATGAGTAGAGTATAAGTGAATATGGTATTATAATGAGTAGAGTATGAATGAGTATAGTATTATAATGAGTAGAGTATGAGCGAGTATAGTATTATAATGAGTAGAGTATGAGTGAGTATGGTATCATAATGAGTAGAGTATGAGTGAGTATAGTATTATAATGAGTAGAGTATGAGTGAGTATGGTATCATAATGAGTAGAGTATGAGTGAGTATAGTATTATAATGAGTAGAGTATGAGTGAGTATAGTATTATAATGAGTAGAGTATGAGTGAGTATAGTATTATAATGAGTAGCGTGTGAGTGAGTATTATAATGAGTAGAGTATGAGTGAGTATAGTATTATAATGAGTAGAGTGTGAGTGAGTATAGTATTATAATGAGTAGAGTATGAGTGAGTATAGTATTATAAAGAGTAGAGTATGAGTGATTATTGTAATGAGTAGAGTATGAGTGAGTATAGTATTATAAAGAGTAGAGTATGAGTGAGTATAGTAATGAGTAGAGTATGAGTGAGTATAGTATTATAAAGAGTAGAGTATGAGTGAGTATTATAATGAGTAGAGTACGAGTGAGTATAGTAATGAGTAGAGTATGAGTGAGTATAGTATTATAAAGAGTAGAGTATGAGTGAGTATTATAATGAGTAGCGTATGAGTGAGTATAGTATTATAAAGAGTAGAGTATGAGTGAGTATTGTAATGAGTAGAGTATGAGTGAGTATAGTATTATAAAGAGTAGAGTATGAGTGAGTATTATAATGAGTAGAGTATGAGTGAGTATAGTATTATAATGAGTAGAGTGTGAGTGAGTATTATAATGAGTAGAGTATGAGTGAGTATAGTATTATAATGAGTAGAGTGTGAGTGAGTATAGTATTATAATGAGTAGAGTGTGAGTGAGTATTATAATGAGTAGAGTATGAGTGAGTATAGTATTATAATGAGTAGAGTATGAGTATAGTATTATAATGAGTAGAGTATGAGTATAGTATTATAAAGAGTAGAGTATGAGTGAGTATGGGGGGACATGAAGGCTGGCTGCTGTTTAATAATCCGGCAAGGAGCACAGCAGGTTAATCAGATGCCTGCCTTTAAATGTGACTGCAAAATAAACTGCAGTATGACTCAGACTACTGATCAAAGTTCTTACATTCACCCCTGAGTTCACATAAACCATCCTTAACTTCAGATGTGGATTTGTCTCATACCGAAATACAAAATGGCCACCTCAGCTGACATATAAATCACTTTTACCTGTATCACCGTCATACTGATCCCCTGCCCAGCGATTATGTCCAATAATCCACAATATAATGACTGTGTTTCGTGGATTAAATTTATATTTTCCAGATGTCTAAGGTGCTTTAGGGTGGAGCAGTACTTCACCTCTACCCCCACCAATGTATAGCCGTGGCACCTGAGCCCTGGGTGATTTCTTTGTCAGAAAGTTCACCTCAAGCCAGCAGGTTTCTTCCAAACAAACATTAATGCTGAGACTCCTGTCTTGTTGTCTGTTTTGTGTCAAAGTGAAAGGGGCTGTTTTTCGGGTTCGCGGTAAATTGACTACAGCATTTTAATGGACCAGCCGCCACCACAGTGTCCTGCTTGATTGAAATGTCTTTTCATTGCAGTAAAATCCAATTAGGACCAAGGAAGTGATGGTCATCTCGGATTTATTTTTCCTTGTTATTTCGACCAGCGTATGTACTAGCTCCAGGGAGTGTTATTGCCTTTATGAAAAACAAAACACTTCAAAAAGAGAAAATCAAAGGACAGTTCTGTGTATTGAATTTCATATCCTACAAAAATACAGATAAGCAGCAGGACCTGCAGTAAATTGAGGGAATATATAAAAAAATATTGAATATAATTTCTTATTACCTTTTTAAAAAAAATATTTCTAAGTGAAATACACTTTATGTGCAAAAGATAATGTTTTTGGCCGTTATTGTTATTGTTTGTTATTCCTTATCTCGACCGCTGCAGAACTCTGACTCTGTGTAACAAACAAATGCTTTCACTGGTCACATAAACATAAAGAATAAAGGCACACTGAACAAAACAGCTTGTTCTGACTGTTATCAAGCTTCCCTGACGCAAACCATCCATACCCAGCATGCACCGGGTGTGATGCAAACCACAGAGTGAAATAAAAAAATGCATGTTTCCATCTGCTGAATAGAGATTGTCCAATACAATGAGGTAATTCCACTGCAGAGCTATCTGATTTTTCTGTCTCTTTAAAGGTAAGCTGATCAGGTTCATCTTTCCTCAGCACACGGTCGCTGCAGAGAGACGTGCATTTTTCACTCATGAAAACCCAGGAAATAGAGCTGCTCCTTCCGTCAGATAAATTGGCTGAATTTCACATTTATCAGAAATTCCAAACCCCCTCCCCCCACCTGCCCACCTGCCCCCCACCTGCTGGTGTAAGAGAAACAGAAACATCAGAGACTGCGTTTCAGGTCTCATCAGAGACTGCGTTTCACGTCTCATCAGAAAGCGTGCGTTGCCGTGGCACCTGAGCCCTAACCCCGCCCTCCGGCCCGTTCCTGTGCGACTGCGTCTCTGCTCATTAGCCGCTGGCTGCAGCCCGTTCCTGTGCAACTGCGTCTCTGCTCGTTAGCCTGCAGCGCTTTCCTGTGCGACTGCGTCTCTGCTCGTTAGCCACAGGCTGCAGCGCTTTCCTGTGCAACTGCGTCTCTGCTCGTTAGCCTGCAGCGCTTTCCTGTGCGACTGCGTCTCTGCTCGTTAGCCGCAGGCTGCAGCGCTTTCCTGTGCGACTGCGTCTCTGCTCGTTAGCCGCTGGCTGCAGCGCTTTCCTGTGCGACTGCGTCTCTGCTCGTTAGCCTGCAGCGCTTTCCTGTGCGACTGCGTCTCTGCTCGTTAGCCTGCAGCGCTTTCCTGTGCGACTGCGTCTCTGCTCGTTAGCCGCAGGCTGCAGCGCTTTCCTGCGCGACTGCGTCTCTGCTCGTTAGCCGCAGGCTGCAGCGCTTTCCTGTGCGACTGCGTCTCTGCTCGTTAGCCTGCAGCGCTTTCCTGTGCGACTGCGTCTCTGCTCGTTAGCCGCAGGCTGCAGCGCTTTCCTGCGCGACTGCGTCTCTGCTCGTTAGCCGCAGGCTGCAGCGCTTTCCTGTGCGACTGCGTCTCTGCTCGTTAGCCGCAGGCTGCAGCGCTTTCCTGTGTGACTGCGTCTCTGCTCGTTAGCCGCTGGCTGCAGCGCTTTCCTGTGCGACTGCGTCTCTGCTCGTTAGCCACAGGCTGCAGCGCTTTCCTGTGCGACTGCGTCTCTGCTCGTTAGCCGCAGGCTGCAGCGCTTTCCTGTGCGACTGCGTCTCTGCTCGTTAGCCTGCAGCGCTTTCCTGTGCGACTGCGTCTCTGCTCGTTAGCCGCTGGCTGCAGCGCTTTCCTGTGCGACTGCGTCTCTGCTCGTTAGCCGCAGGCTGCAGCGCTTTCCTGCGCGACTGCGTCTCTGCTCGTTAGCCGCAGGCTGCAGCGCTTTCCTGTGCGACTGCGTCTCTGCTCGTTAGCCGCAGGCTGCAGCGCTTTCCTGTGCGACTGTGTCTCTGCTCGTTAGCCGCTGGCTGCAGCGCTTTCCTGCGCGACTGCGTCTCTGCTCGTTAGCCGCTGGCTGCAGCGCTTTCCTGTGCGACTGCGTCTCTGCTCGTTAGCCGCTGGCTGCAGCGCCTTCCTGTGCGACTGCGTCTCTGCTCGTTAGCCGCAGGCTGCAGCGCTTTCCTGTGCGACTGCGTCTCTGCTCGTTAGCCGCAGGCTGCAGCGCTTTCCTGTGCGACTGCGTCTCTGCTCGTTAGCCGCAGGCTGCAGCGCTTTCCTGTGCGACTGCGTCTCTGCTCGTTAGCCGCTGGCTGCAGCGCTTTCCTGTGCGACTGCGTCTCTGCTCGTTAGCCGCAGGCTGCAGCGCTTTCCTGTGTGACTGCGTCTCTGCTCGTTAGCCGCTGGCTGCAGCGCTTTCCTGTGCGACTGCGTCTCTGCTCGTTAGCCTGCAGCGCTTTCCTGTGCGACTGCGTCTCTGCTCGTTAGCCGCAGGCTGCAGCGCTTTCCTGTGCGACTGTGTCTCTGCTCGTTAGCCGCTGGCTGCAGCGCTTTCCTGCGCGACTGCGTCTCTGCTCGTTAGCCGCTGGCTGCAGCGCTTTCCTGTGCGACTGCGTCTCTGCTCGTTAGCCGCTGGCTGCAGCGCCTTCCTGTGCGACTGCGTCTCTGCTCGTTAGCCGCAGGCTGCAGCGCTTTCCTGTGCGACTGTGTCTCTGCTCGTTAGCCGCAGGCTGCAGCGCTTTCCTGTGCGACTGCGTCTCTGCTCGTTAGCCGCAGGCTGCAGCGCTTTCCTGTGCGACTGCGTCTCTGCTCGTTAGCTGCAGGCTGCAGCGCTTTCCTGCGCGACTGCGTCTCTGCTCGTTAGCCGCTGGCTGCAGCGCTTTCCTGTGCGACTGCGTCTCTGCTCGTTAGCCGCTGGCTGCAGCGCCTTCCTGTGCGACTGCGTCTCTGCTCGTTAGCCGCAGGCTGCAGCGCTTTCCTGCGCGACTGCGTCTCTGCTCGTTAGCCGCAGGCTGCAGCGCTTTCCTGTGCGACTGTGTCTCTGCTCGTTAGCCTGCAGCGCTTTCCTGCGCGACTGCGTCTCTGCTCGTTAGCCGCAGGCTGCAGCGCTTTCCTGTGCGACTGTGTCTCTGCTCGTTAGCCTGCAGCGCTTTCCTGTGCGACTGTGTCTCTGCTCGTTAGCCTGCAGCGCTTTCCTGTGCGACTGCGTCTCTGCTCGTTAGCCGCTGGGAGCAGCGCCTTCGCGCGGGAAACCACCGCCGTGATGGAGCGTAACGAGCCGTCGCTTTTTAAACCGCCTCCCGCACACGCGGCGTCCGAATCCCGCCACGCGCGTAAACACTGCCCCCAGGGACCGGGGCTAACCGCTTCCAGTGAAGGTGTTTGGAGCTGCAGGTAAGCGTGTCAGTGGAATGATAGTTTCAGCTCAGTAACTGATTTCAGTATGATCCATCCCACAATGCACCTCTGCTTACCTTCAGTATATTCAAGAACTCATGCAATCAAAACAATTTGTTCTATTTGATTAATATTATGTTATATATGAAGAACCAAACAAAATAAATACTGTAACATTATTATAGTATTAAGCACTTAGTTCATTCAAATTTATTCTGAGGTTTTGAATTGAGTTTGTTATTCAGAAAACAGAAAAGCGTTCATGCTGCGGACTGCTGGGAGATTTGGCGCTGGCCGTTGATGAACATGTTTCTGACATCATTAGTGAGGTGATTTGCATAATCATATAAAATGTAAATCTGAAGCAGTGGAAAACACGGCCATTTTACTAAATATGTTAATGCGGCTGTTTGTGGCTTCAGCAGAACTGACAGTGACACTACAGGATCAGGGCCCGTTGCTGAAGAGACTATGTGGGCATGTGAGAAATTAAGACGGACGAAGAAGGGAAATGTTTCTGCCGGGAAGAACACGTCGTTGCTGAGCTGGACATAATAGCTAAATTAGCCTCTGGTGATATGCTAATTGGACAAATAACATCGCCACACTTCAGAAAGATGATGTAGCATGATATGGATGATTTGGTATGACTCTGTTGTCAGAGGTTCATTAGGCTCACAACTGATAGCAGACATTAAGACAATATAACCGCTCTGTGGCCTGGCTGGGAAGCCACAGTGAGCATGTTTACATTTTCCCTCTGAATAAACTTCCCGTTCAGTCACTGAATTTAACTCTCAATTCCTTGATTGCTGTTATGATTTTTCAACCCATCATTTGTGCTTTGGTCTCGCCGGTTTTGTTGATTTTCTGGAATGAGGAACGTTGTGCGTCTGTTTCAGTGATGATAAGGATGCAATACTAAATATCCG
>NC_049203.1:717500-772500 GCF_013347855.1 Anguilla anguilla
GATCATTCCTTACTCTTCCGAGACCATTCCTCACACTTCTGACAGAATCTGCCCATAACTGGTCATGTGGCACTGCACACCCCGCCCATACCTCGTCATGTGACACTGCTCGCCCCACCCATAACTGGTCATGTGACACTGCATGCCCCGCCCATACCTGGACATGTGACACGCCTCCCATGCTGAGGGGCACACCCACATTCCAAACTCCCCGTTTCCTTTTCTCTCCTTTTTAGTTCTAAATAAATTTCCCCAGTAAGCTGCCGTATCGATCCTGTGATTGGAGGAATCCGATTGTAACTGTGAGCTGCAGACTGTGTCAGACTGATAATGAATCTACAGACTAATTAATGCCGTTTCTGATGGGTATGATGGGTGCACGAGTGAGGAAACTCAAACCCCCCACCCCCTTATACTGAACGCTTCTCTTTTTGTAGATTAAATAGATCTCCTCATGCAGATGGTCTTGTGCATGAAGGAGAATTCTACAGTTATAAAGCTTCAGTGTGATATCATCTGCACAACTTCTGTCAAAGACCTTCTGTCCTTCAGACAAAATCAGCGGCTTGGCAGCCGCTGGTGCTTGCAAAAACACCTCGTCTAAGAAATGAAAAGTCTGACAAAATGTAACAAATTTTATACCCCAATAACAAAGCCTTCAGCTGTTAAGCTGCACAAATAAAAGAAAACATCTGAGTTCTGTAAATGTGTTTTAAGGCAAAAACCTAACAGCGAGGGCAACCATGCATATAATTCTACAAATGTCCCTTTCCTTATTTTAATATGCTCTTTTTGGGCAGGTTTGCCTAATCGCATTACAGGAGCAATAACAGCTAATTTTCACAGAGGAGTTTAAATTAAACAAAGCAAGTTTTTTTTTTTTTTTAAAGAAAAAAAAGAAAAATACTGGCAACCAATGAGCCATCGTGTTTTAAATGATTTAAATGAAAGCTGATTAAATAAAAGGAAATTTACCCTGCCTACATATGAATCCACACGTGGAATAGCTCTCTATGTGGCAGAATGTTAATATTTTTCATATTCGTCACCTAATATTCAGTTGTAAGAATAATATTAAGATATAACTTGTTTGCTGTAATTTCAAAATAAATGAATCCAGTTCTCATATTTGGAATAGGCTTTGTATTCCGTAAGGGAATGTTCCCATAGCATATGGAAATCCGCTGTGATGTTTCCTTCCATTTCATAAAAGGAATTTCCACTCGTTCAATAATTTATATTTGCTTCCAGAAATACAGATAATTGTGAGAACGGGGTGGTCAGTGCTTTCAGTGCATTAGCATGCAGTGCATTAGCATTAGGGCTAACTTACAGTGGCAGGTTTAGAAAGAACATTGTCTGCTTTTATTTTCTATCGACCCCCTTCAGTGAATACACACAGGTGAATATGCGTGTGATTTGGTTACTAAAGCTACACGTCAATGTCAATGCCAAGCGTAATGTTCAGAGTTGGACAACTCCAAGCTTGTTTATTTTTTTTCAATTTTATGATCTGATAACTGAACTATCAGTGTTCGTGCTCATCTGCAATTCCTCTGTCAGACATTTTTAGACCTGTTAAGTCACGGAGACAAAGAGACAAAACATATTTGATCTATGTAGCTAGTCAATACGTTGTGACTTAAATTGTATAGACCATGGTGCAGTAAAATGGTTATAGCCTACAATTTTCCATATGTGCATCAATCTTTTTGGCAGTGTCTATTTTTGGCTTTAAATGGGGTTGAATCAATCTCTACAGTCAAATTACATCCATTGCACACTGCAGCACAAAACCTGTTATTCTGAGCATGGTTACCTGTTTCGGGGAAGTAGTTCCTAATACTGAGGTGTGCCTTAACCTGGGCACTTCCGTCACTTCCTGTTTGAACTCTAATTGAAGGTGTGTTTTGCTGTTTGCTGCACTTAGTTTGGAAACTTGTTGTGAACTATTTTCTCTCTACGATCTTGCAACAAGCAATGGTAGATTGAATGCATCAGAGGTGGGAAGAGTGCGAAATTTGAGCAGATATGCAGGTTGGGAAAGATGACGTCCTGGTCATTAACCTTTCCTGGTCCCAAACAGAAGATAATGTCTCCAAATCTCCACACTAAACTAGGATTCCTCCTCTCTGGGTCACTTATAGAGCATCCTGCTCTCTGTACATGCAGAGGAGGAGTTTCCATCATCCATAATTCCTCTCTTTGAAACAAAGTATAAACGTGAGGCACTAGTCATGGATCTCACTGATGTCTGGTTTTTGTCCCTTTGAAATGTGTGCATTTAACAGATGAAAGAAAAGCGAAAACATTCTCTGAGTCACGAGGTTGCAGTCAGTTATTAAATTTCTTCATGTTGATTACAGCGATTTCACATGTTTAGTCATCTATAAAAGGAGCCCTCTTTCCGCACTGAATGCTCGTAAACGCTAAGCGGTTTTACGGCATGGTTTGTGGGCTGCTGTCTGATAGCTGGATGGTGACACTGATAAATCTCACATTATTGGCTCGCCGTTATCATAAAATCTGCCCTGTGGCCCGTCTCACGCACCCTCTCGCCCCTGAGAAGCCGCTAACGATGGTGGCGGTTTGCGTGGGCTGAGACGAAAGGCATAAGCAAACGATCCCCGTCAGCTCAGAGTGTGAAGCACAGGGGTCATTTCTAAAGAGCGTTTAGGCCTGTTTAATCTACTGTGTCACAAATGTGCTTTTAAGCGTCAACATGTAATTTAAGACTTAAAGAGAGGTTTGCATCAATAAATGTCCCATAAAAATCCAGCATGAATACTGTTTATGAAAAATTGTGTGACTGAAGATATTGGAAATCGCGTTGAGGATTTTGGGGTCTCCCATGCTTTTCCGATTCTTTTATTAACGTGGAGTGGGAACGCTCACAGTGGAGTGGGAACGCTCGGAGTGGAGTGGGAACGCTCGGAGTGGAGTGGGAACGCTCACAGTGGAGTGGGAACGCTCACAGTGGAGTGGGAACGCTCGGAGTGGAGTGGGAACGCTCACAGTGGAGTGGGAACGCTCGGAGTGGAGTGGGAACGCTCACAGTGGAGTGGGGGGGGGGAGGAGGGGGGGGGAGTTACTCCCCCGTACGCAGCAGCGCGGGTTCCGGTTGCTTCTGCAGCGGCTTCGTTCTCTAGCGTAAGAAAAGACGCAGATTCTGATTAGTGAGGAAAAAAAGAACAGCAGCGAGGGGAATTTTCCCACTGCGTGCGTAGAACGTCCCGGGTCCCTCACTGGCCTGAGCCTCCACAGCTGCATCAGTCAGGAGTCACGGCCAAAAGCGTTTGAGCACAAATCCTGAAGTCTCTCTCTATAAAAGTGTTCTGTAGTGATGACATGATAAAGGTTGTAATAATGAAATGTGAAAATAAGCATTTATAGAACATTTCCATTGAAAAGTAAAAGTAGGCGAGAGTGAGATTGCATGAATTTGACTGTCAGCCTTAGGGTCCCTTGTGATGTAATGATATTACATTTACTACCTTTTAGCATCACTTGACAAGCAGCCAATTTGTGAAAACAAATTAGCATTTTAGCATTTTTTTTCCAGGAAGATTTTGCTCTCCACACAACCCCAAGGAATACTCCTTTTGAATTTACAGGAACAAAATGAGCAGTCTGGTACAGGGAGATTTGATTTGCTCTGATTAAATTTCATTCGTGCCTCACTGTTTTTTTAGGAGAGCGCTAGCAGGATAGCGGCTACACACTGCAGTAACAGTGATGCCTCTGCAGGGGACAGGACGTCAGCCAGGGGAAGTGTCTCCTGAACCATATGGAGGATCTTATCTGGGAACCCAGCAGGTAATCCGGTCCTGATCTGACAACCCAGCAGGTAGCCCGCTCCTGATCTGGCAACCCAGCAGGTAACCCACTCCTGATCTGACAACCCAGCAGGTAACCCACTCCTGATCTGGCAACCCAGCAGGTAACCCACTCCTGATCTGGCAACCCAGCAGGTAAGAACGCTTGCCGTGCCAGGAGACGGTGCAGTGGCACCATGCCAGAGAAAGGGGGGACATCCCACACCTGCGCCGCCAATCAATTCTGGGTTGCCATGGGATACTGCTGGGTCGGGCCGTGACAGAGTGGGACACATGGGATAGCATGAACTTTGACCTTTGACATTTCAGATGAAATGATAACAAAACCGTACAAACCTGGTTCTGAACTGTGGGTTCACCTTGTAGTAGCACCTATTTCCACAAGGTACCTGGACGTTACGTCTCAAACTTTCCAACCCAACTTCAAATGAAAACAAGCTCTTGCTAGCCAATGTAAAATAAAGTAAGCAATTATACTACTGCTACTCATGTAGCCAGAACTTTTTTTTTCTGACCATTTAATATGGAATCCCTGTATCATGATGTAGTTTCATGGCACACATAGCAAGCCTGACTCCAAGCTTCACTCTGAAGAACTAGCATCAGGCATGAGTTCCATCCATATTTCAATATTTCAAGCAGATTCCATATTTTAAAGAAATGGTCATGAATAACTGCTAATCACTCTTTCAGCTTGCAAACGGGGACCAATCAAATCCAAATACAGACCCACCAGACTCGATCCATACCTGCATTGTTTCAGACTGTGCGTCTGGGTCGGCTGCAATCCATAAAGATGGAATGGATTTTCCATTTACCTTACCCTACTCAACACCGCAAACAATAAAACCTGAAAACAACCACAGAAATGATGTAGTAGTATTTAATACCAATCAATAGTGTGCATCCTTTCAGTGCTTCATTGTTGGGTAAAACGTTTTTTTAAAAATGGTTCTTGGATATCACGCTTTGGTTTGTTTCCGTGATGCTTATTTTGTTTGTGTTTTGCAGCCCTAGCATGGTGTGTTTATGAGTCTAAGTGGGATCACATGTTTCCTATCAGAATAGCAGCCAGGCTGAGTGTCTGTACCACACAGTCCAGGAAATATTAGTGATTTCAGGACTCAAAGTTTAGTCAGATGAGTGATAAAAAGTGCATTTTTCAAATGCATGGGCTGAAATAGAGGCTGAATAGATGGCTGCTCTTTCAGCTGTGTGGGCTGAAATAGAGGCTGAATAGATGGCTGCTCTTTCAGCTGTGTGGGCTGAAATAGAGACTGAATAGATGGCTGCTCTTTCAGCTGTGTGGGCTGAAATAGAGGCTGAATATATGGCTGGTCTTCCTGTGTTTCTGAGGCCGCACGGCGAGCCTGGGGCCCTCCTCCAGCGCCTTGCCCTCCTCCAGCGCCTTGCCCTCCTCCGGCACCTTGCCCTCCTCCGGCACCTTGCCCTCCTCCAGCGCCTTGCCCTCCTCCAGCACCTTGCCCTCCTCCAGCGCCTTGCCCTCCTCCAGCACCTTGCCCTCCTCCGGCGCCTTGCCCTCCTCCAGCGCCTTGCCCTCCTCCAGCACCTTGCCCTCCTCCGGCGCCTTGCCCTCCTCCGGCACCTTGCCCTCCTCCGGCGCCTTGCCCTCCTCCAGCACCTTGCCCTCCTCCAGCGCCTTGCCCTCCTCCAGTACTTTAACATTTCTGTGTAAAGACAGTTCCAGTACAGCAGTTTTTTTTTCTTTTTTTTTTTTGAAAGATTCAAAAATGTTTATATACATGATGCATTCACAGAGATTTGCCAGTTTGAATCATAAATGTTTTTCTATTTTAGTTTAGAGGATGAATAATTCATAAACACCCTGCAGCACCTCTTCCTCAGATGTACAGGAAACTGATATATTCTATCCGGTTCCTTTTGAAAACAGATTGTTTCAGGGATTTGAAAGACAGTTTTGAGTTTGTAGCGCCAGCTCAGAGGGAAATCCTGCGGATTCTAAGCTTGTTGCCAAATCCTGGTGTGAGTATACATGTCCACCTGCACACACGCACAGAATTCAAACAGCAGCTTTGGCTTGGATATCTGGCTCGTGAAAATGCATAAAGTGACTACAATTCCAAGGTTGTTCTCCTCTTTTGATTCTGCACACTGGGGAGGAAGGTGATTCTCAGCCTCTAACCAGAACTGCATGCCTGATAGCCAATGAAAATACTGCTGTGTTTAAAAAAAACAAAAAAGGAAACTGCGTCTGTTACTCTATAAAGCGTGTGTCCGTCTGGGAGGCGTGTGCTGGTCTCGCTATCATCCTCTTGGTTCGTTTTGTCTTCATTTTTAGGTACAGCAGCAGTTGAGGTAGGAGAAGGGAAAAGAAACATAAAAATGCAAATGTTTCCTTGCTGAAAATGTCAGGATCCATTGAGCAAAACTCTTGTCATTTCATTGCTCACTAAATGCAATGGATCTATGGCTGTGGAGGCCAAGGCGGGCTGGGATTCAATTGACATTGATCCATAACTTTGACTAACAATTACATCTGTCCATAAATCTGACTAACCATTATATCTGTCCTTGACTTTGGTTTACTTCACTTGATAAAAATATTTGCTCATTTTTAAACTGATCTGTCAAAATCCAGATTTAGTAGTGATATCTGGTAAAGAAAAATATCAAAAATACAAACAATATTTAAGCCAATGTGTTAAATAAATAAATAAATAAATAAATAAATACTAATTCTACTTAGCTGTAATAAATGTATTGTGCATTTTCTGTTTGTGTGCATAGATTGGGCTGACTGGTACAGCAGGGAGGCGGTGGGTTTTTGTGTTTGCTGTCTCACGGTGTCCCAGGCATCACACTCTCTGTGTTTATTTTTGCACTCGTCTAGCAGTGAATCGCAGCTCAGCACCCACAGCAGAATCTGCCGATTTTACACGCGTACAAGTAAAATGTTCGCTTTCCCTTTCCAGTGCCTGAATGAACATGTTGTGGAAAGCAGCTTCCTTTAATAAACCATAACTCAGAAATGTAGATGCATTTTTTCTTAGGCAGCAAACATACCGGCAGTGCTTATGTCATTAAATGAGATCATCCCAAGTGCAGTTTAAAGCTCAAGTACAGGAGTTTGTGTATAAATTCAATGTGTAGATATATCATCCTGTACTTGCGATTTTACTGCGCCTACTGCAGTGATTCCCACATCATTTCTGTGAGTGCTTACCACGTGACACTATTTACAAAAATTCAAACTAAGAAGAAATCGGCCATCATGAATTTTCTGGTACATATTTTGTTAATAATATGTACAAGAATGTCCGTAATTTTATTTTAAGTTATTAATGCAAACGCTCCTCCTCATTTTCTTTGCTTTAACTTATGACTAATTTCCATGCCTCAAAACTTGCGAGATTAAGAGAATGGGGGAGTTTTTGTTGTTTTGCTTTGTTTTCTGTCGTATTTGTAATAAATGGAAACACTGAGGTGTCGTCCAGAAAGGTGCACTCAGACAGAGTGACTCAGCACACATCTCTCTCTGAGCCGCTGGGGAGGGGCTGTGTCCGGGTTTGTGTGGGTGACTAAAGATCCTCGCTCTGTGGGGGAAGAGGGGGGGGGGGAAATAGTATCCCCCCCTCCACGGGCATTGCACTATCATGCCAGTTGGGGGGGGGGGGGGGGGGGGGGGTGTAGTACCATGCCAGGGTGTGGGGGGGGTGTAGTACCATGCCAGGGTGGGGGGGGGGGGGGGGGGGGGGGGTATAGTATGATGGGGGTAATGGCTGGGGGTCGTTCTCTCTCTCAGCCGCTGAGCTGGGGCCGTGCCGGGTTTGTGTGGGTGACTAAAGATCCTCGCTCTGGGCGCTGAGTTTGACATCCTGTGCGTTTTACATCTGTCAGGCAGAGTCAGACCTCACAGGATTTCATTTCACACACCACGCTCGCTGCAGGCAATCACAGAACTCAAACCTCCGTTTTTTTTCTCTCTGATATTGCAGGACTCAAAATGGCAGCTTTAGCCATAGAGCTTTCTGCTCAGAAATGCAAGCGGAACTGTATTTCAGCTGTGACATTTAATGTTAATTAAGCAGTTCAGATTTAAGGCCCCATTAGATTGTGTTTAATCTCACATTTCTGTGGTCTGTGTACTCTACGGATGGGTACGGCTCAGTGTATTGATCCCGCTTTGGCCCGGAGGAATCTGGGGAAGTAAATCTGCTGAATGCAGCAAGAGCCGGTGCCCCTTTCCACAGGCAGAGCATGGGGGGTAGAGTGTGCAGCGGGGAGTGTGCAGTGTGCAGCGGGGAGTGTGCACTGGGGAGTGTGCAGTGTGCAGTGTGCAGCAGGGAGTGTGCACTGGGGAGTGTGGAGTGTGCAGTGTGCAGCGGGGAGTGTGGAGTGGGGAGTGTGCAGTGGGGAGTGTGCAGTGTGCAGTGGGGAGTGTGGAGTGTGCACTGGGGAGTGTGCAGTGTGCACTGGGGAGTGTTGTATCATAACAGTTCTTTGGAAAGTTTGCAGCTCTTGGGACTTATTATGTATTATTAATATGAGTCGTATTATGTGTTGAAAATGTTGCTGAAATGACACTGAACCTGGATCAGCTGGAGTCGTAGCAGTAAATATTTTTAAAAAGTCAAATTACATTACATTTCATTACTTTTCATTTAATTTCATATGGCAAATGCTATTAGCCAACATTATAAACATTTTCTTGGATAAACCATTATAGTAAGCCTTTAATGAACAGCCAATCAGCAGTTTTCTGTCCTCTTTTACTCTCCCCCTAAATGAGGGATGTTTTATTTTGGCCGTGTGGCAGTATGGTTTTGGCAGGCAGATGAAGTCGTTCTGGCTTCGGAGTTGAGATCAGTCTGGCAGCCCTGATGGACTCTGGGAGTAAAAGACACTTGTTTGTTTTTAGGAGGGAAGTTCTCCTGTAGCACTCTGTGTCCACTGACACTGGACATTCCTGTGTTTGATGCTGTGTGTATTCAGCAGGAGCAGTTCTGTGTTCAGTGCTGTGTGTGTGTTCAGTGGGAGGAGTTCTCTGTTCGATGCTGTGTGTGTGTTCAGCAGGAGCAGTTCTGTGTTTGATGCTGTGTGTGTGTTCAGTGGGAGGAGTTCTCTGTTCGATGCTGTGTGTGTGTTCAGCAGGAGCAGTTCTGTGTTCAGTGCTGTGTGTGTGTTCAGTGGGAGGAGTTCTCTGTTCGATGCTGTGTGTGTGTTCAGCAGGAGCAGTTCTGTGTTTGATGCTGTGTGTGTGTTCAGTGGGAGGAGTTCTCTGTTCGATGCTGTGTGTGTGTTCAGTGGGAGGAGTTCTCTGTTCGATGCTGTGTGTGTGTTCAGCAGGAGCAGTTCTGTGTTTGATGCTGTGTGTGTGTTCAGTGGGAGGAGTTCTCTGTTCGATGCTGTGTGTGTGTTCAGCAGGAGCAGTTCTGTGTTCAGTGCTGTGTGTGTGTTCAGTGGGAGGAGTTCTCTGTTCGATGCTGTGTGTGTGTTCAGCAGGAGCAGTTCTGTGTTTGATGCTGTGTGTGTGTTCAGTGGGAGGAGTTCTCTGTTCGATGCTGTGTGTGTGTTCAGTGGGAGGAGTTCTCTGTTCGATGCTGTGTGTGTGTTCAGCAGGAGCAGTTCTGTGTTTGATGCTGTGTGTGTGTTCAGTGTGTGTTCAGCAGGAGCAGTTCTGTGTTCGATGCTGTGTGTGTATTCAGTGGGAGGAGTGCTGTGTTCAGTGCTGTGTGTGTGTTCAGTGGGGTTTCCTCTCGTTCAGGGACCCTGTCGGGGGGTGGAGTTGGAAGCAGTGAGGGACACATTCAGAGCAATCGTGTCGTAGCCCTTCCAGCCACTAGTGAGCGCACTGCAGCCATTCAGGCACTGAATAGGACTATAAAACTGCCTGGACTCTTTTCTCATCCTAAACACAGCCCTGGATTCTGTGCAGTATGTAAGAACACCAAGAGACCCCCCCACCCCCCACCCCACCTCCTTCTTGCCACCCCACCAGACGTCCTCTCTGACCCCTGCCAACCTCCTCTGTACCAGCCTCTGGGTTTCCCCCTGCCTGACCCCTGAAAGTACTGTTGGTTATCTCCTGAAGTTGTAGATATCTTCCACACACCCAGGCTTGGTAGAGAGCGAGCGACAGAGCTCCTGCACCCGAGACGGGCTTTTGGCTCAGAGAGGAAACGCTCCGGGGACTGATGACCTTCTGGGGATAGATGACCTTCATCCCAAACTCTACCCAGCAGCAGTACAGTATGTTCTCTCATTGTGCCCTTAACTTTAAGGTTCAACAAATCCTCCCATTTTATTTGCCGTCTTCCACAGAGGCAAGAGCACTGCCCTGAAATCACTGTTTGTGAATATAGGTAAAGGTGCTTGGTTCTAATTCAGTTTTATTTATTTTGTCTATTAAGTTTATAGGACTGTGTACATTGATCAACACTTCTGTAAATGTGCCAGATTTAGCCGGCTAGCTTTGAAGCTGTAGTCCCTAAATCTTTGTTCTGACTGTCAGCCTGTTTATTAAAGCAAAGACAAATTCTGAGAAAATTGATTCAGTATCTACACACTGACTGAAAACCTCATGGTTACATCAAAACTGCAGATGAAGAGAGATTGAGGCTAATATGCACTTTCTCTTAATTGCATAAAAAGTAAAAAAAAATCTTGTCAATAAAGTAATTTTAGTTTGAGGGAGAGATCCCAGTGGAACAGAAGATTTCACTTATTAATCTCTTTCCTTCTCACTTCTCTTGTACTTGTGCATGAAACGGCACAAATCCAAGGCTGTTGGGAAAGTTTGCCTGACATAGATACACATCTACTTATGTGTGAATGAAAAAAACAAATTAAAACTTGGCACCTCTCTTCTGAGGAGAACTTTGCGCTTCTCTGAAGTCACACCAACACGCCTCAAAGCGAGAAAGCGACAAGGAGACGCGAGGAGACGCGAGGAGACGCGCACATAAAACACTAAACGACAGGCCGTTAATACCATAATACAGCAGTCATGGGTTTAAGAGTGGCAAAACTCAACGGAGAAACTTATTATGTAGTTCTTTATTGCCAATTGTGTAAAAAAGAGACTAAAGTGGAATGAAATATGTGCATAAATGTGTCATACTGGGCTTACCTGTACCACTGGTCCCCGAACCTCATTTAAAAAGTCACCCTTTTAAAGTCCGGTGTGGTCACCTGACCCGCGTTCCCTCCCAGGCCTGCAGAAGGCCGTCAGCGGGCCTGTGCGTGCTCCTTAATGAAGAGCGGAGTCATCCTCTGTGGATGCGAGTGACGCAACCAATGAGATTCTTTTGTCCCAGCTGTGAATCAGCCATTGGGCCATTCATGGCAGCTTGTGTACACAGAAAGCACACTTGTGTAGGGAGGGGGAGGAAGAGAGCAGGAGAGAGAAAGAGGGAGGGAGAGAGAGTGAGAGGGGGGCTGAGAGAGAGTGAGAGAGAGGGGGCTGAGAGAGAGATTAAAATCAAACATGCATGACAAGTAAGCTTGTGTTGAAAAAGCATTCAAGTAAACAAATTGAATGAACACTCCCACCCCCTAACACAAAAAATACACAACCCCCTCCCCCATTCCCACCCCCATGCAATCCTAACCCTTCTCCCTCTCCAAGATAGTCACACCCCATGCTCAATACCAGAATAGTAACCAACAATTTAAGAAAGCTCTAACACTGTACTGAGGGAAAACAGGAGTCATTGTTTAGGCTAGGCCCCATGTTAGACTACAGCAGGCCTGGACAGTCTTTAATACAGCAAGGTCCGCCCCCAGAAGGCATTTCAATCATTCGTCTAAGCAGCCAATCAGGAGCTGTGTCCGGGGTAATGGGAGCCCTCATTGGGCGGTGGTGGGTGGCAGAACGTCTCATGTTGTTTTCTGTTCTCTGAAATGACAGCGCTGATGAAGGCGGGCTCTCTCACAGAGAGCACGTTCAGGAATGGAAATATGAGAGCGAGGGAACAGAGCAGGCATCCAGTGATTTCTTGTACATTACAGATGTAGATGTTGTGTCTGTGTTTGGGGAGCTAGGGGTGATGTTTTTTTGGGTGGGATGGGGGGTTGGGGGGGGTGGGGTGATAAAAAAGAATGTCATCACTCTGTCTTGTCAGCTACAGGAGCAATTATCACACATGGTTTGGTACGAGAGGAATCTTAATGATCCAGCTCAGAATTCCATGTGTTTTTTCACTTCTCAGGGGAAACGAACAAGAACAACAGCAGCAGCAGCAGCAATGACAGAACAGTTTTACAGAAACTCAGGTCCTTGTGGCTGTTTTAAATTAGGAAGTACTTGGAAGTACTTTTGACAAGTATGTGTGTATGTGCCTGTGTGTGTGTGTGTGTGTGTGTGTGTGTGTGTTTGCTTGTGTGTGCGCGCCTATGTGTATTCAACGTTGCATCTGGTAATAACTGAAATATCAAAGCATAACCTTGAGATGTAAAATGTAAAATGAATAAACTGTGTTTAAGGCTTACAGAAAACAAACCGTCTCTCTCTCACAGACACACACACACACACACATGCACAAACATTCAGACACACACACACACTGCTTATTGGATAACAATAGATTTCAGTGCGCGTTGGGCCCAGTGAGGCCTGTCAATCAGGGACGTTGGTGCCCTGACTGTAATTTTGGGGTGCCACATTCTCACCCTCCGTGTCCCAGCTCCTCGTTAATCTGCACCGGCAGGGCTGTTGGGTCGCTTTCAAAAATGAACAGTAATTGGGGCGACGTAGCTCAGAACGTAAGAGCGTTTGTCTGGCAGTCGGAGGGTTGCTGGTTCGATCCCCCGCCCTGGGCGTGTCAAAGTGTCCCTGAGCAAGACACCTAACCCCTAATTGCTCCCAACGAGCTGATTGGTGCCTTGCATGGCAGCCTTTCACTGTTGTGTATGAGTGTGTATGGGTGAATGAGAGGCATCAATTGTAAAGCGCTTTGGATAAAAGCGCTATATAAATGCAGTCCATTTACCATTTAATAGTTTTTATATTTCTTTTTTACGCATCTTCAGCTGTGTCCATGTTCACGGTGTAGGGAACTGTGCGCGTGGCTTCAGGAGGCATTTATTCGTGAATACGTTTGATGTTGTTTGTTTTGTGAGAGTTAACCCTTCGACCCGAAAGCTCCGGGGACAGGCCGGCTGGCTATCGGCGAGCGCGGTGCGCGGTGCGCGGGTCTCCGTGGTAACGGCGGTGCCAGATGGTGAAGGGCGAAGAGCTCCTGGGCAGCGCCGAGGCGCTCTCTCGCGCTTCGACTGCACTTTCTGCAGTAACATAATAAGGCCGTCACCCAGAGCCAGGGAGGGCGCGTGGGAGACACGGCCCCGACGCCCGCGCCCCCAAACCACTTTCATTTGGGTAAACAAGACGGCTCAAAAATACAGTAAAAAAAAAAAAAGAGAATGAAATGGGACTGAATTGAATTGCAGGGGGGTCTGTCAGGATTCATTTTTCTCTTTTTATGGTTCCTTTGTGCCTGCGGTTTCTCGGCCAATCGCATGAGAGGATGGTGAAATTGAAATTTGAAGAGATTACAGCAGAGTGGTGTCACGGCGTCGGCTGGTCCAGGCTACCCGGGGATGTACTGAGATCTTTACTGCGCTCACTTTTCATTCAGTGGAGGACCCGGGCAGGTCTTCGTGGAGGCAGTGCCTCTGGGTCTTTAAGGGCTCTGTTGGAGGTGCTGCGGGTTCGATGCCTTTTACTGAAACGCACAGCAGGGCTTTCCGAGGTGTATCGCAAACGTGGAGGAACACTGTCACCATGCAAAATCAACTCATTCCACTCTCCCTTTTTACAAAATTCCCAGGGATTATATCCCTCTTTTCTGACATTCTCAGGAATTTTATCTCCTCTATTTCTATGGAATGTGCTGTCCTGTCCGTCAGAGGCTTCCATGTGTAAGTCATGAGATCATGAAGCCCTGTCCCTTCCTGATGGAATAACACAACGGTCCATGAATGACGTTTGAAGTGCATCACTCATTATTTTAAAAGACAATAGCTTTATCCAACGGAAGTTCAGATTCATCTCTGCAATGGGTTCTTTTTTGCTGGATGCTGTTTTGCTGCAAGCGTCCTTACATGGAGGAATCCCATGGTCCCCTCGTTGTTGTGTAGAATGCATCCTTCAGATAGTTGAAAGCTGTTTCATTGATTGATCTTTTCTCTACAATCATGGCAACTGTTCCAAACATATTGACATCTGCTAAGCAGCTACCAGGTAGTCCTAGATTTCTAACGTGCATAAGCTTTGAAGCCTGTTGCCGATCTGTGCTAAACATCGTCAAAGACAGGCAAAGTCTGGCTGGGATAATTTTTCAAACAAATCTAATTTCGTCGCCGTTTGCTTTTATCCTGTCAGGTTTCCACCGAGGCGGAATGCGCTCTTCTTTAACGTTTAGATACGTCTGCGAAAGCAAAGCCTTCAGACAATTACCGAGCTGACAGAGCGGCTCTCTCTCGCTCTTCTTTAACGTTTAGATACGTCTGCGAAAGCAAAGCCTTCAGACAATTACCGAGCTGACAGAGCGGCTCTCTCTCGCTGGTTTGATGTTTTAACATCATCTCTCTCCTCGTCTGCCCCTGTTTTTCGGTAAGTGAATGTCTTTAGAAACCCCAGACCTGCGCCGGTGGGTGTGACAGAGGGGCGGGGTGCTAGCGCTGTTCACAGGGGGCTGCTGTTCCTCTTTGGGGAGCAGAAAGGGAGCGAGGTTTGGGAGCTGAATTCTGATCAGGGCCTGATGGGACGGTGCCGTTAGACAGCGACAGCCTCGCTCCTGTGGGCACAAGCACCCAAATTAAATCTCCAGCAGCGTTCTGTTCTCTCCGGCATCACCGGCACACCCCGACTGGCACTGGGGCGATGCACATAAACTGTGTTTAACTGCGTAAAGCGCAGGCTGGCTGCTCCTGCTGTGCGTTAATAACACAGGGATTCGGTTCTGTGCCTCGGGAGCGATACGTCTGTTTAAAGGCAGCGGAAGCCACAGCACAGGGCCGTTAAGACTCATGACTGAGTCATACAGAAGTCAGGTGACTGAATCACTCACCGACCAACTCACTCGCCCACTCACTGCACTGATAGCCTGAATCATTCCCCCACTCACTGACTGACTGAATCACTCACCGACTCAGACTGACTGACTCACTCACTGACCAACTCATTCGCCCACTCACTGCACTGATAGCCTGAATCATTCCCCCACTCACTTGACTGACTGAATCACTCACCGACTCAGACTGAATTACCAACTCACTGACCACACTCTTCACGTGGGCCAGAAGTAGGGTGTCCACTCACTGCACTGATAGCCTGAATCATTCCCCCACTCACTGACTGACTGAATCACTCACCGACTCAGACTGACTGACTCACTCACTGACCAACTCATTCGCCCACTCACTGCACTGATAGCCTGAATCATTCCCCCACTCACTTGACTGACTGAATCACTCACCGACTCAGACTGAATCACCCACTCACTGACCAACTCACTGACCACACTCTTCACGTGGGCCAGAAGTAGGGTGTCCAGAATTAGAGTTGGCACGGCTGGAACATGCATGGCTGGATGCGTCATCGTGAGTAAAGTCAGGAGCTGTCTTCCATCAGTTACTCAAACCGGACCTGTACACATAATTTAAAAGACGGACATCTGGCAATGGTAACTAAAAGCCCACCTCTTTATACTGCTTCATAGCTCCACCCCCTAGCACTCTATCTTATGTAGTTACGGCAGTTTTATGGTTTTATGGCTTGTTATGGATCTGTTTGTGTTCATGATTTGTATTTTGGTTACTAGGTTAGCATTGTTAACCTGCATTAGGGCTTTAGTGATGCTGCGTCTTCACTCGCTGGTCTAGCAGTGTGGTTATCCAGGTCTGGCCCTGTCACTGGTACAGCTCAGGGGGTGTGCTAAAGTTCTCTCATACTGTAAGCAGATCTGGATAAGAGCTAAATCAGGGTAAATCAGTGCAATGCAGCGTGTAATGCAGGGATGCAATGGGATGAGATTCATTCCTAGTTTGATATTTTTGCCACTTATTGTAGTATAACACAGTGAACTGTCTGACTGTAACATGCTTTTATGGTGTAATTTGTCCTCGTTTAATATCACATCTTTCTGTAATTTCACTGCGATTAACTCTCTGGCATGGAGACCTGCGTAACTGGTCCCTATCTGAGCTTTAAGTGTGACGCAGGGAACGTTCCACATGCTCACAGATCCAAATTTGTCTTTGTTTTCAAGTTTCAGTGCCATACAAAGAGTTTAAAACGGTCTCTGTAAGCATCTTGGACAACATCAAGCCGAAGTTCGACTTTGCTTGCTGAGTGCAAGACAGCAGAATTTCCTCAAAGATTGTGACCAAGATAGTGCTCAAGCAGTGACAAATAAGATAGTAAACTCTGAACCTCTTCTTCCTTCCCTGATTGCCAGTGGTTCTCTCAGGTTACACTGACGGAGGAGATGGTTTGAGAACACAAGGATTTAAAGTGAGAAATCCAGAGTCCTTTGAGTCAAAGTGTATAAGCAGAGCATGACAGGGATTCTAATCCATGGAGGGGACCCACCCCTGGCATGTAATTACCCCGACTAACAGCCAATTCACCCTGTTTAGGGAAAACAAGTAAATGACATAAAAACAATCTCAGTTACTAGTTTCTTACTTAAATATGCATGTACACACGCGTGCAGGAATGCATAATCTATCAGATGCAGATGCACAGGACTGTTTATGAATAAACAAACTGTGCTGTAATGCTGTGGCCTTCTGCTGTGCTGTAATACAAACACTCTACCGAGCAAGAGATACGTACAGAGTGTGTATACACAGTGCAGTGGAAATAAAGGGCTCTTAAACTGATATGTAAACTGCACACACACTTATACTCAGTCCGGGCAGTGGTGCTGTACAATGGGACAGGAACCGGAACGGGAAGTCAAAGGTTGTCAGTTCGATTCCCTGCTGGGGCACTGCTGTTGTACCTTTGAAGCAAAGGTGCGTCACCTGAATTGCCTCAATGTCTGTCACTGGTGGATACACGCATCCACTAAGTGGCTCAGTGTAAATGTAGTCTATTTTAGGCACCTGGACTACAAATGGAACCTGGACTAATTGCTGCCATGCGATGCTCTGCTTTCCAGTGATCATTTCAGAGTGAATCACTGCTGCCTGCATAACAGCTGAAATGTGGCTCTGTGCAGAGCCGAGGCTCTGGGTGAAGTTCTGCACAGTGCTGTGAGTCTGATGGGTCTCTCATCTTCTCTAGCACACCCCCCCCCCCCCCACAGACACACACGCACTCGAACCCTGGGGGATCGGACAGGTCATTACAGCCACTGGGTTTGAAGCTGATAGTGCAGGGTCTGAGATAAGTGTTAATTGGGTTCAGCCCCAAACTGATAACAAGAAATAAAATGAAGCAAGGTGGAGAGGGGGGAAAGGGGGGGATGAGGTGGATTGGGGGGGGGGCGGGTGGAGAGAGCTAACTCCAGTCAGATACTGAGAATGTGGGGGGCGAGAGAGGGGAAGTCAATTTTGCTTCCCTACTAACAGAAGTTTTACAGAAAAAGAGCCAGACCCCGGGGGGGGGGGGGTAGTTTTAGTTTGCAGAATAGTTTTCGCCCAGCCCAAGACCTTTCCCACCAGGTCTCGTTTTCTCATCATTACACGAGTATTTCCACATTACAGCGCTCAGATTAAAAACAAGGCCAGAGGACACCAAGAGGAAATAAAAAAGACAAAGATGGAACAAACCCCGGTCCAGGACCCCTGCAGAAGTCTCTCCTGCGACCCCCCCCCTTCCCCCCCCCCCCCAGCATTAAGAATACATGAGGAGATCTGGTGTGCGTTCATGAAATATTCAGCACTGTGGAGCATTTACACCTATTTCTGCTCCCCGTCTCCTCTGCTCTGTACAAGGGGGGGGGGGGAGATCACCACCCCAGTCCAGTTCAGCTGTCAGCCAACGCGGGCATGTCCCACAATGCAACAGGACCCATTGGGTAACTTTACTTTCCCTTTTGGGTGAGGTGACTCTTGCCGCTGTCGGAGACCGATTCCCCCCCCTTGCCCTTGACAGTCAGTAACACGGAAGAGAGATTTATCACAAGCCTTTCTCATTTGGCAGAGGAGCATCCCTGATATGTTATTATATCAACATAATCATAAATCAATAATGAATCCCAGCTGCAGAATGAGCGGTAAGTTCAGGTCATATAACACGCAATATGGCCATTATCTTACAGCTACGGACCACTGCTGGGATGCACCTAATGACACACCTGGTGTGTGTGTGTGTGTGTGTGTGTGTGTGTGTGTGTGTGTGTGTGTGTCTGTGTGTGTGTGTGTGTGTGTGTGAGAGAGAGAGAGAGAGGATGTGTGTGCATTTGGGGGGCAGCACGCCCAGTGTCACGTGATCATGGGGATTTGGACTGGGTCAGGTGATCGTGGGGATTTGGACTGGGTCAGGTGATCGTGGGCATTTGGACTGGGTCAGGTGATCGTGGGGATTTGGACTGGGTCAGGTGATCGTGGGCATTTGGACTGGGTCAGGTGATCGTGGGGATTTGGACTGGGTCAGGTGATCGTGGGCATTTGGACTGGGTCAGGTGATCGTGGGGATTTGGACTGGGTCAGGTGATCGTGGGCATTTGGGCGGCAGTGCATCGCGCGTCACGTGATCGTGGGGATTTGGACTGGGTCAGGTGATCGTGGGCATTTGGGCGGCAGTGCGTCGCGTGTCACGTGATCATGGGGATTTGGACGGTAGCGCTTGCGCGGAAGCTAGCCACGCGTCACGTGATCGTGGGGATTTGGACGGTAGCGCTCGCGCGGAAGCTAGCCGCGCGTCACGTGATCGTGGGGATTTGGACGGTAGCGCTCGCGCTGAAGCTAGCCGCGTGTCTGAGGGTGTGAGACGGTAATGAGATTGCGGCTTCCTCACGTGGGAGGAGAAGAAAGAACCTGTCGTGTTGCTGTCACCGTGGCGACGTGCGTCATCTCGCAGGGGCTGCTGGCGGTGGATCCGTGTGCCTGGGAGTCCAGATTAGCAGTCGCTCCTCTCTCTTCACTGGGTTCAGAACGAAAGGCAGAGCCAATGAAAGCCATCGCTAATCCAATTTCCCTTTGTTCCCTCATGGCAAGCTCTTTAATGCACTGAATAAAGGAGGGAACCATGCAGACCTTCCTCACAGTGCACTGAAGCCCCAGAGCTGAAAGGCATGTTAACCGCAGGTGACAAGAGAACCGCCAGAATCTTCATTAACTTCCTGTTTTGGAAGTGCGGATCTTGAAGGCCCGCCCTCTCTTTCAGTGTTCCTTCCTGTATGGTAATTGACCCGATTTTAGGCCTGATATTAGGTTGTCCTCCTCACAGTGGTGGCAATTAGCCTACTCCATGTGACGTTGCCAAGGAGATCACTAGCTGTAATTAGCGATGAGGTCGTTAATTATGAGAGAGTGTGAAAGCCCTGGGTGTGTGTGGGGCTCTTCTCCTAGAAAGAGAGGGGGTCAGGGCAGGAGTGTGTGTGTGTGTGTGTGTGTGTGAATGAGGGGGGTCAGGGTGTGTGTGTGTGTGTGTGTGTGTGTGAATGAGGGGGGTCAGGGTGTGTGTGTGTGAATGATGAAGGTCAGGGCAGGGGTGTGCAATCTTATCTGGTGTGGGTGCAGGTTTTTGTTTTACCCCAGCAATAAGATTCTGCCTAATTCTACTCAAGGTCTTGATTGAAGACCATGCAGAGTTAAACAGTTAAATCAGGCATTGTAGTGCTCGGCTAAAGCAGAAAGCTGCACCCTAACCCTTTTCGTATAAAATTGGACACCCTTGAAACAGTGACACCCTTTTGAATGAGTAGCACTCAAAAGCAAGAAGGTTATGGGTTCAAATCTTGGCTTGGGCCTTTCTGTGAGTTGTATGTTCTCCCTGTGTCCGCGTGGGCTTTCTCTGGGTACTCTGGTTTCCTCCCACAGTCCAAAGACGTGCAGGTAGGCTAATTGGAGACTCTAAAGTGCCCAAAGAGTGTGTGGGTGAATGGTGTGTGTGCTCTGCGAACAATTTCTACTTTCTCTTTTTTTGCTTTTCACACACACACACACACACACACACACACACATGCGCACACACAGACACACATGCACACACACACACACACACACACAGGCCTGCGCATTTTAAAATGCTTTAATTTCCACGCACTCAGTATTAATCACGAGGACTGTCCTGTTTTTAATTGATCTGACAGTCCTCTCCTGCCTCAGTGATTACGCGATTAAAGCAGTTTAGGGAGAGAATCTGGCTGATATGATTGATGTTGTGACGGAAACCTCTGTCTCCACCCGGGCACAGATCTGCTGGGTACCTTTCAATTAAAACATGCACCTCAAGACAGGGGTAGAGAAAGCGCTCGGCACCACTAATTACAAAAGTAATTAAAAATCCTAATAAAGTGCGGGACCCTCCTGTGGAGGCCGCTCAGGGTGCTGAACCAGGTCTATTTCTGTTTGTTTGGCCTGATCCTGCTGGGCAAATTTCATACTCAACTCAGTCACTTTTAACTCATTTTGACAAATGATCTAAAATTACCTGCAGAATCTCCACGGCCCCCTATACTCGATAGACTGTGAAATCAGATTTTAACCCCCTGTGCAGATTATTAATTTTACCTGATTGAGTCTAATGGGATTGTGTTACCTTCGCAAATTGCATAATTTTAATCATTTGACGTATGAAATGAAGCAGTGTAAAACGCAAACGTTCAAGCCAATCTCCCTTTAATTATCAGTTATTAAAATGATTCCAAATGAAGCTCACAAACATGCTCAACACAATTCTGTAAAACTGAATTGGTTGCAAACTGGTTATCTTTATTTAAATCTTCTTAAGTCACTCGTATTTTTAATATAAATCTAATTCTGCCCAGAGCGTCGTGGCGCTCGATGTGTTCCAGCCAGCTGTCCTGTGAGGTCCACATGGTCCTCCAATCACACACACGCACACGCACATGCAGATCTGCACTGTATGAGGTTCAGAGCATCAGACCCTCTCTCACAACTCCCCGACTCCTGATCCCAGCTCCAGTCCTCTCCAGACAGGACTAATGCTCCTCCCTGCTTGCTGGTCTGCCTGCTAATACTGCTAAACCTGTGTAGCTCCTCCAGAATGCTGCAGCCTGGCTGGATTTCAACCTGCCCCAGTCTTCACAGCTAACCCCTCTGCTCTGCGCTAGGCCAGGTCCAGACTCTCCTCCAGCCAGGCCCCCTTACATGGCTTAATTTCCTGAGTGACAGATCTGTTTGTGTGAATGGGTGTGTTTGTGTGATCTGTGTGAATGCCTCTGATGCTAGTTCTTATTCTCCTGGTGATCACCTCCTCTGAGCCATGTTGTCCTGCTGAAAAAGAGAACTTTTTGGTGAGTTTGGTGGTAAATACTGCCCATGACACCCCCCAGGGCTGGCACCCCCGTTTGACAGGGCGTCCGGCCGCGGCCGACCCCAGCCAGGGCCAGACATGGCCACGCTGCTCTTTATTTTAGGACCAGACGGGTGCAGCTCATGCGGTAAAATTCTGAAGGTCGGCTGAAGTGCTTAGCTGCTGGAGCTGAAGGAGATTTTCACAGGAACTCGTCGCACCCTCTCAGGAAGCCCCTCAGTCACACTTCTGTGTCTCTCGGTGCTATTTCCATGTATTATAGATGGCTGTCACACAGCAGAGATCTGGCATAGATTTTAAAATGCGCACCATAACATATGGTGAAATAACAGAAAATAATTTCCTTCCTGATATATATTCCTCCAAACATTTTCGTGGAGTGTGAGGGAAAGAGGAGGACAGAAGAGGGCGTTTTGCGGAGCAGGAGTCATGGAGCACTGTGTCAGATAATGGCAGTGAGGTACGGGAGCAGCACCTCTGAAAGAAAGCCTGTAAACCAGAGATATCATCCAAATGTCCTCCTCTGTCTCTGAGTGAGAACAAAAGTACACTGGCTAAAATCCTTCAGCTAAAAGCTGGGCTGCCCACCCCTGTTCCTGGAGAACGACCATCCAGCATGTTTTCACTCCAGCCCTAACAAACCTCACTCAACAGCTAGAGCTCTCATCAAGCTGCTAATTATCAGATCCAGGTGTGCCAAATTGGGGTTAGAGTGAAAACCAGAAACAGGTTTTTGGCAGGCATGGCTAAAAGGTGAAAAGATGTCTGTGAGAACCGTACAGAGTTTTGAAGGGCCAATATAAAAGCAGCTTTAAAATGCCCCATCTTAGAGTACTGAGAAATCTCAGTGGGATTTTCAACCTGTGAAATCTTGCCCTGCCTTTCACTATTTTGTGTGGATGCATGTGCAATATCATTAATCTCACCAATTCTATTTTTCCAAACGTGTAGCTGTTTTAGAGATGCCAGCATTAGTTTCTGTTGGAATGCAGTTTAGCAGGGTGCTTTGAATCGCAGCCAATACGGGCATAGTTTATCAGTTTTGTGTGTTTCAGAGCATTAGCAGAGATGCAGAACAAGCCGTTTTAACAATGCAGAATGTGTGTGTCTCTGTGCAGCCCAGTAAAATTAAATAATGCATGTAGTACAACTCTCCGCTCTTTGTACTGAAAGCATTCAGACAGCTCCTGTGAAGCCTTACGAGGCTAACACTCAGAAGCATGTGCAATAATGGAATATGTATAAAGCCCCATTAGCCTCACTCTCTCTCTCAGTCTCTCTCTTTCTCCCTCACTCTCAGTCTCTCATTCCCTGACTTTCTCTCTCTCTCTCTCTCTCTACCCCCTCTCTCATTGTCTCTTGCTCTCTCTCCACCCTCTCTCTGTTTTTCTATTAGTTTTTTTCTCTTCCACTCTCTGCTTTCCCCACATCGTTTGATGAGCTCTGGTCTTCTGTTGATGACCGTGAAATAATTAAGCAAATGTGTGGTAAACGCCGCCCCACCCCTCCCCCCCAGGACGGTTGTGGGTGACAGACTTTTACCCGCAAACTGACAAACTCAGCAGGTGCGCAGCAATGATGAGCTCTTTGTGGTCAGAGTGTGAGTTTTCTGTTTGACGGAAGGTTGAATGGGGCCTTCACAGAGAGAGAGAGAGAGAGAGAGAGAGAGAGAAAGAGAGAGCGAGAGAGAGAGAGAAAGATAGAGAGAGAGAGAGAGAGAGAGGGCGCACTAGTGTCACTGATTAATGAAAACTACACCTTGTGCATTAGCCCCAAACAAAATTCTCAACTCTCAGAAAACCTGGCCGTCAGGACTCAGGAGATAAGCAGGACGTTGTGTTCTTAAAAACGAGCCCATGACGTCCTGTGCTCACATCGCGGTTCAGGGGCTCACATCGTGGTTCAGGGGCTCACATCGCCGTTCAGGGGCTCACATCGCCGTTCAGGGGCTCACATCGCGGTTCAGGGGCTCACACCGCGGTTCAGGGGCTCACACCGCGGTTCAGGGGCTCACAACGCGGTTCAGGGGTTCCTATCGCGGTTCAGGGGCTCACATTGCGGTTCAGGGGTTCCTATCGCCGTTCAGGGGCTCACATCGCGGTTCAGGGGCTCACATCGTGGGGGTCATATTACGGGGTTCAGCGGAAGGGTGTTCCTGTCCCTGCCGCCCCAACTACCCAGGAGAAAATAAATAAGTGTAATAATATCATAAACGCTTGAAAGTTTGCCATTAAAATGTCAGATGCAGCCTTTTAAAGAAGGATTTACTCATTCATTCGTTTCATGTTTCAGCGTTTGAAACGTGACTCTTCCTGTCCGTCACAGGTCAGTGTTATTCGTTGGATTCTCAGTGTGAGAGAATAATTATTCTCCTGAGGATTTGCCCATCCCAGCATGCATTGCAGTCCTGTCGACTCACTGTCTGCAAGATCACTCATTTTGATTGACAGAGGTGTTCATTGACCTGATAATAACTGCCATGTAATCATGATTAATTGCTTATTGCTACATAAAAGGCTTGATTCAGTGATCTCAGAAGATTAACTCTGAAGGCTGGTCTGTTTAAAAGGCTGAGAGCTCTGTCAGGCATTAGCCTGAGCGCACACACACGGCCCTGACCCAGGGAGGGAGGCCTCACCCTCACACCTTCATTACAAACGCTGTTTATTTTGGGGCAGCTGTACACAGTTATTTTACACAGAGCCAGACGGAATCTGTGTGTGTACACGAGCCCCATGTTTGTTTCTGGGAGGACGAGGAGGTTGTTTTATAGGGGCAGCAGTTTTTGAAAACGACCGTTTGACTTTGGCATTTATTTACGGCAGTATTGGCGTTTGTTGCGGTACTGGCGAGGGTCTCACAAAGCAGGATTACTGAGTTAGCTGGATAACTGCACTGTTGCTCATGGGTGTAAACCCCCCCCCCCCCCCCCCGCCCGCAGAGCACAACCTGCTAATGTCAATGCTGTCAGTGCCTTTTATATCAAAACAACTGTCAAAATGTCAACTAGCATCCTTCTAAACACCTGTTTACCCCCCCCCCCCCATCAGTTTGCAGATGTCCTCTCAGCTCTGTCTCAGTGCTGACGAGCTGACCTCTGGCATGACCTCGCCCCGAAACCAGGCCTCCCCCCCTCTCCCCTGGCATCTGCACCGGCCTGTCCCAAACCAGGCCTCCCCCCCTCTCCCCTGGCATCTGCACCGGCCTGTCCCAAACCAGGCCTCCCTCCCTCTCCCCTGGCATCTGCACCGGCCTGTCCCAAACCAGGCCTCCCTCCCTCTCCCCTGGCATCTGCACCGGCCTGTCCCAAACCAGGCCTCCCCCCCTCTCCCCTGGCATCTGCACCGGCCTGTCCCAAACCAGGCCTCCCTCCCTCTCCCCTGGCATCTGCACCGGCCTGTCCCAAACCAGGCCTCCCTCCCTCTCCCCTGGCATCTGCACCGGCCTGTCCCAAACCAGGCCTCCCTCCCTCTCCCCTGGCATCTGCACTAGTTCCTTTTTTATTTTTGTAAAATGTGATTTTGCCAGGTTAATTTGCTTACTTGTTAATGTTTTGGTTGTGGAACTGCTCCACAGTGGAAAAGAGAAGCTGTTTCATTCAGACCACTGTTACTGACGCGCGCGTTAGACAGGGGAGCATGAATCTCAGTGACACTGACTCACTGGAAACAGGTGCGCTGCTCAATCTCTTCCCCGTTTCCCTAACAACCTAAGAGGAGCAGGCAGGTTCGCTTCTGTCTCCGCTCTCGTTTGTCAGCTTGTTAATGAACTCGGAGTAAAAGTTGTCTCCCTCAAACAGAGCCCGTCTTCCGGGCCGTGCAGTTACCCAAGCAGCTGCAGAGTTCAGTCAGAGACAGGCGCTCACACGCTTCCCTTTCCCTCTCACACGGCAGCCAGGCAATACTGCCTGACAAAGCACATGTCAGGAGAGTTCAGCATCTCTTAAAGAACATTCAGACTGAATGGAGTAGTTTTTAAAAAGAGCAAACGTCTCATAGCATCACATTTCCACTCCTCTTCCCTGACTAAACCTACCCTGGAGCAGGACACGTTGTGGTCTGACTGAGCGGGTGGAAGGCGGCGAGAGACGGTGTTATGAATCTTTCTGGTTAATTTCTCATCCATATTTCATCACATATCACCCCCCCCCCTAAAGAAAACCACACCATCCAACCGCAGACTCTTCTTACATATCTCGCCTTTGTCCTGGTGCTCCAGACCCCCCAGGTTACGTTTGAGACTGTCCGTCCATTTGTCAAGGTAGAAATAATTTAAACCCCCCCCCCCCCATTCTTCGTCATCGTGTTTGTGTGTGTCTTTCCACCCCACACGCCCGCACCACACACACGTTACCATCCTTCACATTTCACCCTGTTATCGCTGTGATTTACGCTGTTCCTTTTACACAAACTTAAAAAGGCAGCGGATAAATGTGCTGGTCAATCAATAAGCCACCGCAGGATTTTCTGGAATATATCCCCCGGTGCGTTCCTCCCACAGAAGCGATTGATCATCTGAGAGCGCGGCTCTGCTCGTGTTCCCGCTCCCCGGAGGAGACGCTCTGCCAGGTGCTTTACTATGCTGTTTATTCTCTGTCAATCTGAGCCCACCAAAGTGTCCTCGCTGAAGGCAATCGTCCACGTTTTCCACCCAGATGAAATGCACGCTACGGTCCAGCGTATTTCCCCGATGATAAAACAGGATTTTATTTCTCTCTCTTCTCCTCCCTTTTTTTTTCTGGAATTAGCATCTATCTGTCATGTACAATGATAAGGAACCAAGGCAGTTTGGCGGTTTGGAGCTTAATAACATAATCTCTTATGATTTCTATAAACTTAGACCTGACTTCTCGCTGCAGGGCCTGTTTCTCAGTGCTTGTTGCCATGGTTACCCCTTCCTTCCTCCTCCCTCCCAAACCCCTGAACCCCTCCCTCCTCAGACACAAACGGCCTCCTGTTTATTTCAGAAATTTATTTATCGCCTCTGTTTCTCAGCAAAAGTAACACAGGCCCTAAATCTCAGCAAAAGGGCTGTCACCTCAGTGTTTCTGTAACGGACTGAAAAAAAACATATATATCTAAGAGATAAAGCCTGGAATAATCTTATAAAAAGGACGTGTGCCGTTCTTCTTCCTTTCTCTCCGTGGCTTTACTTTCACACGCGAGTTCTGCTCTTCAGTGAAAGAGTAACTCTGCGGAATTCTCTGGGGTCAGTCTGGGAATCTCTGATAAGGCCTGAGAACGCATGGAAGCACAGGAAGCTTCTGGAAGCTGCGCTGCGTGTCGCATGTGCGTACCTCTACTGCTCCTCATCGGCAGCGCGTTACAGGAGCATCACCTTACCTGTGCGGCCGACCGTGGGCTCCTTCTGCGTCTCTGCACAGGTGACATTTACCTCTCTGCACGAGCGAAGAAGGGAACAGAGCTCTGAGGAGACGAGCCGATGTAGGTTTGACTGGAGGAGGAAACCGTCAGGCAGAGGAGGAGCAGGGAGATCCCGCTCAGGCAGAGGAGGAGCAGAGAGATCCCACTCAGGCAGAGGAGGAGCAGAGAGATCCCGCTCAGCAGAGGAGGAGCAGAGAGATCCCGCTCAGCAGGGGAGGAGCAGAGAGATCCTGCTCAGCAGAGGAGGAGCAGAGAGATCCCGCTCAGGCAGAGGAGGAGCAGAGAGATCCTGCTCAGGCAGAGGAGGAGCAGAGAGATCCTGCTCAGGCAGAGGAGGAGCAGAGAGATCCCACTCAGGCAGAGGAGGAGCAGAGAGATCCTGCTCAGGCAGAGGAGGAGCAGAGAGATCCTGCTCAGGCTAAGGAGGAGCAGAGAGATCCTGCTCAGGCTAAGGAGGAGCAGAGAGATCCCGCTCAGGCAGAGGAGGAGCAGAGAGATCCTGCCCAGCAGAGGAGGAGCAGAGAGACCCTGCTCAGCAGAGGAGGAGCAGAGAGACCCTGCTCAGCAGAGGAGGAGCAGAGAGATCCTGCTCAGGCAGAGGAGGAGCAGAGAGATCCTGCTCAGGCAGAGGAGGAGCAGGGAGATCCCGCTCAGCAGGGGAGGAGCAGAGAGATCCCGCTCAGGCAGGGGAGGAGCAGAGAGATCCCGCTCAGCAGGGGAGGAGCAGAGAGACCCTGCTCAGCAGAGGAGGAGCAGAGAGATCCCGCTCAGGCAGAGGAGGAGCAGAGAGATCCCGCTCAGCAGGGGAGGAGCAGAGAGATCCCGCTCAGGCAGAGGAGGAGCAGAGAGATCCCGCTCAGGCAGAGGAGGAGCAGAGAGATCCCGCTCAGGCAGAGGAGGAGCAGAGAGATCCCGCTCAGCAGGGGAGGAGCAGAGAGATCCCGCTCAGGCAGAGGAGGAGCAGAGAGATCCCGCTCAGGCAGAGGAGGAGCAGAGAGATCCCGCTCAGCTGAAGACAATGAGCTGGCAGGGAACAGGACAAGATGCTCTCATTCAGTCGAATGAAGTAAAGGAGTCAACATCAGAGGGAGAGAGGGGGGAGTTAGAGAGAAAGAGAGAGAGCAGATGAGGGAGAGAGAGAAAGGGAGAGAGAAAGAGGGAGGGCGGGAGGGAGGGGGAGAGAGAGAGTCTCTAAGATTAACATAATCTAAACTGGATCTCATTGCATTTTGCTGACTTCAGGATCAGCTCTGAAATGTGCTTCCGTATCAGAGGAAAGTGGAAATCAGTGAAAAGCACGTTTGCAGGCAGAATGCCACGTGTGCTGGAGAGTGACCTCTAACTCCAGGGGTCCTAAACACATACTCTCTCTGAATCCTGCAGCTCGTGCTAATAACATAGAATTAATCAACACCAGCATCAAATTTTTATTTCATAATATCACACTCAGTATCTCAGTTTGAATACTGTCATACCCTATGGTGCCACTGATTATAGACAAACAGGAGTTCTGCAGATTATGCACCAGCAGCAGTTCTGCAGATTATGCACCAGCAGCAGTTCTGCAGATTATACAGATTATGTGTATAAATTCAGCCGCACTCACTGCACGCTGAGATATGACCTGTCTGCAGAACCTGCTGCACCGGCTGAGTTTGCCTCACCCTGGATTTGAACCGATGTTCCTTTTTTTTGTGCTTTTTTCAGTTGTGACAAGCGAAAGGTGAGCCTAGTCAGACGGTTTGTTCTGACAGCTGGTGTAAATGTGAGCTGGCTGATGTTCTCCCTCGCAGCTGAACGAAGAGAGACTGGCTTTCTCCTCGCTCAGCCTGCGGTGTGGTGTTCATGTTTAAATTAGAGTACTGCACCTCAGGGTTTAGCGCTACTGTCCCTCCCGGAATCTGGTCTGAATCCAGGGAAATAAGATAGGGCCTCACCCGCCCCACCCCACCCTGTGTGAAGGGGCGTGTCTTCCCAAATAGATTCTGACACAGCATGTCCTCTTTGTGCCTTTTTATCATAAGGAGAAGTGCCCTACAGATGATTGCTTTGGCTTTAGTTCAGTTCGTACTAGTCCCTGCATGTTGCCATAATGATGCCATTAGCCTTTTCCCTGCACAAATTGTATTGAGCCATTACATCACATACTCTTCATTCTCGGTGACTCCTGGAGCAATCCCATAATGCTCTGCTCCCTCCGGTCAGGGATAATTGATATGCCTGAACAGTGTTTGGCCAGAGGACACAGGAGAAACGCATGTGGAGGCCTCATTAAATACACCCCCCCCCCCCCCGAAACATCTGCAGTGGGCCCTGAGACTGGGGGCCCCTCTGACATATTCCCCCACATCTCGGGAAAGAGGTCACAGTGAGAGATAAATGCACACTAATCAGTTTAACTGCGCGATGGCCTGTGCACTCACACATCGCCATAACGAGGATGAGTTATTTAAAGTCTCAGGAATTAGAGAGCACAAAAGAGAGAGAGAGACAGAGAGACAGAAAAACGAACACAGCTTCCTCCAAGCCTCAGGGAAGACCTTCTGTCATCTGTAACAGTCAGATGGAATATTAACAGTGTCACAGTGGAGAGCAAATCACATCCAGATGCTTTTAATAATCAATAAAGGTACAGCAGTCTGGAGGATCACCTGTACTATATTCTCTCTCTCTCCCTCCCTCCCTCTCTCTATCTCTATATCTCTCCCTACCTACCTCTCTTTATCTGTATCTCTCTCAGACACACATACTCACACACGCTCAAGCTTACACACACTCATGCACACACACACAGTGACACATAATCACACACTCACACAGTCACACACATACTCACACATATACACACACACATACACATGCATACACTCGTGCTCTCACACACACACACACACACACACACACACACACCTACCTCTGTAACTCAGGTGGAACTGTAAGCTGCCTGCTCTTGTTATGTCTGCTTCGCTTTGTGTTGGTTCAGTGACGGATATTTTTAACCTTGCCCAGCGCTGTTACTGAGTCACATGACCAAACAGCACAATTGACAAAAAAAAGCTGAAGACAAAACTGTGAATTGATCATTAAAGCTCCCTCTCTGCCTGACTGTAATCAGACTGTGTGTTTCTGCCAGTATAATGGATATGCCGTGAAAGATTCAGAAAGGCCCTTTAACTGCTCGTTCCACACCTCACCCCTCAAACCATCTCAACAGACTGAGCTCAGTGATTTCATGTACAGAGTGCAGATATGATTCCTATTGATTTTGTATTGAAACGGCCCCAGATTATTAGCAGTGAGCAGATCTCTGATAGTGACGGTTATGCTTAACATGCTTTTACAGGAAATAAAAACAACACATAAACATTTTCATTCTAAATACTGTTATAATGCTTTTGCTCTGTGCAGGAGCTGAAAAGCAAGTCGAGTTTAACTTAAAGAGGTTCAAATGAGAGGAAAGGGCTGTTTGCTGCTTTTTTATTGTCATTTTATTGAAGAATCAGCTCAATTTTTACTCTTTCATTTGATATGTTTAGTTTCATTCCACAGCATATGCCAAAACAAAACTATTTTATGTGGCTGGTAGGATGCATAAAATATAACACTATGCCACTCTTCAGTCCCTGAAAATACTCCCAATGTGCACTGAGTGTGCGAAAATGCACCATTTTTATATTTATCATTTCAAATCGTTTTGTAGTGCACAGACGGCATGTTTCTTTCTATAGTTTTATTATCTGGCTCCATGAACCTGCAGCAAGACGTCTTCACTGCATTTCTGACGGAGTGCGACAGAAGTTTTCTGCAATATCAAACGAGACCAGCGCAGAACTTTGAGTATTGCTGAACTTGTACAGAAATAACCTCGTTTAAAAAATATCTGGTCTATGATGATGCCACAGTAAGTTGTATCCTTAAAAACATCATTGTGCACTATTTGAATTCTTAAACTTAACAATGTCAGTATTTGTTCTCTAGTAATTGATTTTGGCAAATTGGTCCATGTGAGTGATTTATGCCTAATTAATAAATTACATACTGTAGATTATTTGAAGGCTCTTTAAGTGTCTGCTGGGGGATGAAATGTCCCTGTATTTCCATATGTTTAAATAGCATGTAGGGGGTCAGAATCTGTGTCTGCTGGCTTTTTGCTGAGTTCCAGCACTTCCAGGGATTAATTTAAGTCACAGATTGGCTAAAAGGGTAAACTGGCTGCTGATTGGACAGAAAGCACAAATCCTCACAGACTCCACGGCCCAGTGGGACTAACGTTTCACACCCCAGAGAGAGAACGTTCAGTTCCTGGAGCCGAAACGGGGGGCGGGGAGGGGGGGGGGGGGGATGGGGGGGGGGGTTGTGCTTGGCAGGACTTTAATCTGAGCAGGGTACCGATTCTTAGACTTCTGAGCACAATTGCAGACATGGACAGATTCCACCTCTCTGTTCTCCAGGTTGCTTCCGCTCGTATGCAGAGAAATTAAGACTGTGACAATTTAATTTAATACTTCTCAGAGCTCTTTCTACTTATTGTGGCAGCGTTTGGCCGAAAGCCGAACCTAACTGGAGATTAATTACTCCACCGGCCCCCTTAACGAAGCGCCGCGCTCCTGCTTCCATTCTCTGCTTTGGCTTCCAGCCGGTCTTCCTCTCCAACACATCTCATTAAAATGAGAATCATAACACGCTCACTACAAACGGCTCTTCCTTTGCTGAGGGTTCGGTTTTACTCAAGATGTTATTTGCAGGAAAGTGCGGGATGCAGGTTTAGGGTTAGGGTTAGGCTTGGGTTAGGGTTTGGGTTGATTATTGACTCTGGCCTCTCAGAATCAGATGCAGTGACCCAGCACAGTGGTTTTGGGGGCTGCCGGGTCATTGAATCTGATTTATTTATTGATTTTGTTTTTTTGTTTGGTTTTCCCTTCTGACTTCTTGAACAGATAGTATCCGATTTGGCCCATGGGCTGGCAGTACACTGGAGGCCCCGGGGGCTTGTGTTCTGTAAAATATCTGCTAGTAGGAGTCTGAACGTCCTCCCTCTCTCCCCCCACTCTTTCTCTGTATCTTTGTGTCTAAGCTTGCCCCCTCTACAAATGTATTTTCAAATGTAACGTGACATACTCTCACATCTGTGCTTCAGCTGGGAATCCACACACATTCACACACTCACTCACTCACGTGCATACTGATTGATAATCTGACAATACATGAAAGATGATTGGAAAGTGATATCTGCAAATCATCCCTTAATCTTTTCATTCCATCCAAAAAAGCTTTTTTCAGAATAATCAGAACTCCTGATAAATTTTTCTAGTGTTGCCATGTCACGTTGTGTTGACATGACTGCACATCTTCAAGAAAAAAAAAAACAAAGACATAAAAATAATTGTTCCTTTAGTACATTTTATCTGAAACAAAAACGCTCTTGACCTGTTTTTTTTTATCGCAATTCATTCTGTGTTTAATTTCCTGCAGAGGCTTGTTATGGTTAACAGAATTAGTGTTTTTGTAAATCTGATGGTGTTACACGTTTAAATGGAGAATTCAGAAGAAAAAATAATTCCCTTCAGTTCTTCTCGTGCTTCTTCTCTTTTTTTAGCTTCCTTTTGATTGAAATTGATTAAACCAGTGGTTCCTCGGTCAGAAAACAGCCAAACGTAACCATGCAATGAGGTCAGAAAAATGTCTGACAAGAAAAAAGTATTCATTTTTTAAAATGTCAAGAATAACACAAGCTGAATTGCAAGCACTTTCATCTACCTATTTCCTTGCTCAATGGAGTGTGACTGCTTTTATTTAGTTTTTAGTTTAATATTTTTTTTATAGTGAAAGCACTTATGACAAAATGTAGGTTTTGTTGCTGTAGCAGTGCAAGAGGAGAGAGGTAGAGGAGTGCCCATGCCATCTGCACCAGTATGTAAAGCACATTACTGCCCTGTATCTACACCAGTATGTAAAGCACATTACTGCCCTGTATCTGCAGCAGTATGTAAAGCACATTACTGCCCTGTATCTGCACCAGTATGTAAAGCACATTACTGCCCTGTATCTGCAGCAGTATGTAAAGCACATTACTGCCCTGTATCTGCACCAGTATGTAAAGCACATTACTGCCCTGTATCTGCAGCAGTATGTAAAGCACATTACTGCCCTGTATCTGCAGCAGTATGTAAAGCACATTACTGCCCTGTATCTGCAGCAGTATGTAAAGCACATTACTGCCCTGTATCTGCACCAGTATGTAAAGCACATTACTGCCCTGTATCTGCAGCAGTATGTAAAGCACATTACTGCCCTGTATCTGCACCAGTATGTAAAGCACATTACTGCCCTGTATCTGCAGCAGTATGTAAAGCACATTGCTGCCCTGTATCTGCACCAGTATGTAAAGCACATTACTGCCCTGTATCTGCACCAGTATGTAAAGCACATTACTGCCCTGTATCTGCAGCAGTATGTAAAGCACATTACTGCCCTGTATCTGCAGCAGTATGTAAAGCACATTACTGCCCTGTATCTGCAGCAGTATGTAAAGCACATTACTGCCCTGTATCTGCAGCAGTATGTAAAGCACATTACTGCCCTGTATCTGCACCAGTATGTAAAGCACATTACTGCCCTGTATCTGCAGCAGTATGTAAAGCACATTACTGCCCTGTATCTGCACCAGTATGTAAAGCACATTACTGCCCTGTATCTACACCAGTATGTAAAGCACATTACTGCCCTGTATCTGCAGCAGTATGTAAAGCACATTACTGCCCTGTATCTGCAGCAGTATGTAAAGCACATTACTGCCCTGTATCTGCAGCAGTATGTAAAGCACATTACTGCCCTGTATCTGCAGCAGTATGTAAAGCACATTGCTGCCCTGTATCTGCAGCAGTATGTAAAGCACATTACTGCCCTGTATCTGCAGCAGTATGTAAAGCACATTACTGCCCTGTATCTGCAGCAGTATGTAAAGCACATTACTGCCCTGTATCTGCACCAGTATGTAAAGCACATTACTGCCCTGTATCTGCAGCAGTATGTAAAGCACATTACTGCCCTGTATCTGCAGCAGTATGTAAAGCACATTACTGCCCTGTATCTGCAGCAGTATGTAAAGCACATTACTGCCCTGTATCTGCAGCAGTATGTAAAGCACATTACTGCCCTGTATCTGCAGCAGTATGTAAAGCACATTACTGCCCTGTATCTGCAGCAGTATGTAAAGCACATTACTGCCGTGTATCTGCAGCAGTATGTAAAGCACATTACTGCCCTGTATCTGCAGCAGTATGTAAAGCACATTACTGCCCTGTATCTGCAGCAGTATGTAAAGCACATTACTGCCCTGTATCTGCACCAGTATGTAAAGCACATTACTGCCCTGTATCTGCAGCAGTATGTAAAGCACATTACTGCCCTGTATCTGCAGCAGTATGTAAAGCACATTACTGCCCTGTATCTGCAGCAGTATGTAAAGCACATTACTGCCCTGTATCTGCAGCAGTATGTAAAGCACATTACTGCCCTGTATCTGCAGCAGTATGTAAAGCACATTACTGCCCTGTATCTGCAGCAGTATGTAAAGCACATTACTGCCGTGTATCTGCAGCAGTATGTAAAGCACATTGCCGCTCTGTGTTGACCTTGAATTCAGCACTGTTTTCCTCCGTGCAGAAGCCATAGTCATGCTTCAGCACCACGGACAGCACCCCTCTCCCTGGGACTGCAGCAGGGCGTTCTGTGACCCGGTCCTGCGGGACACCTGCGTTTCCGGGTTTTCCTTCCAACCGCAACTGCGCCCCCTGACTGCAGACGAGCCGTTAATCCCTCTTAATTACCCCCCCCCCTTAATGATTATGGGGGGTCGAGTTTCCCTCCTCATCCACACTGAGTCAGAGACGTGCCGCGCTGACCGAGCAGACAGGTGAGATCGGCGGGGTCCTAATCGCTGACGGCGTCTGCACCTGCCGATTGGCGCCAAACCGCTTTGAGCAAAATTACCGTTCAGATACAATGTGAACAGAAAGGGGCTGAATTTGAATTAATATGAAAATTCATTCAAACATCTAATGAGTTTTAGCATCATGTTAAAATGAATTTCACACACACCCGAAACAGTATACATAACAATTGACTGTATTTGAGCCTTATTAATATGAGTAAGACGTAGTTCCAACCCCTGTGTAATTCTAGTTGTGTGTGCGCACAGTGTGTGACAGCTAGATGGAGAGCACGGGAATCATGATCTAGGAATGGATTCATTAACTTACAAGTCTGAAGAGACATTTAGAAATTTAGCTGGATGATTATGAATGTCTAGTTTTCATCTGTCTTATGAATGCCAGTTAAGACATTATTTAGGCTAGCTAATATTTACAATTAACATTTGTTTTTAAAATGTATTTTATGGATACCCATGCATAATATAAGATCACGCAGTAATGTGTGTGTATAGACGTGTCCGTGCATGTCTGATATCTAAGGCCTGAAAGTGGTTTGGGAGCAGATGCGTCTGCACTCGGTCTGTGGAGTGGTTCCCGATCCGTTAAACAGTTTAAGAGACTCCCAGCAGCAGCGATTACCCTGGTTTTATTAGCCACATTAGTCATTTCAGACAGCGTGTCAGCCCATGGGGAACCAGGCGTGCCCCCCGCCCCCCCAGGGGACCTGCTGCAGTACTGATCCACCCTCTGCTCCTCACCCCCCCCCCCCCCACATACACACAATGTGCTCAATATAAAAGACAAAGTAATCAAATCCACCCCCCCACCCCCCCATAAAAGACCCGCTCTTCACTACTCCTGCCTCCCTGTCACTCCGTTGCCAGGGGAAACGTGATTAATAAGTGCTGTCTCCCCTCTCATAATGCCATTTTGAAAATAGCTGTGTGAAAACAAAGACCAGTTTCCACAAAGATGGCCCTGATGAGATTCGGGCCTCCGGGAGGTGAGGTCTGGTTGTCGGGACCCAGTCACTCTTTTTTTATAAGGTTACATTAGACTGCGGATGCGCGCTCCACCTGGAGTAAGGGTTACTCTCACACACTCTACACACAGGTACTCTCACACGCTCTACACACAGGTACTCTCACACGCTCTACGCACAGGTACTCTCACACACTCTACACACAGGTACTCTCACATGCTCTACACACAGGTACGCTCACACACTCTGTGCACAGGTACTCTATGTATAAACATATATGTATGTATATAAATGTATCAGTGAAATAACCCACTGAACAGGAAGACCAGACCACACATAAATAGCCTTTCATACTCAGGCCACTTAATTCAGCACAAGACCAGAAACCCTTTCCTCACCCAGAGCAGCTTTAAAACCGTCGTAGTTAGCCAGTACAGGCCCGTGGAGAGAGTGCCAATGCGCCTGTCTAAATCACTCATTTGTGTTCAGAGACAGAACAGCTGTCTGAGTAAGCTGAAGCGAAAGCATTATTAAAATGGAGAAAAACCGTTTCCATATTAACTGAGTATCGTATAATCTGATGACTAAGTGCCCTTTCCCTTCCTGGCAGTTTAGTCCAGGGGTCACTGTAGTGTGATATCACAATATCACACTAGATGGATCAAAGATTCCATTTTGATGGACAAACTATTTCCTTTTAATCCATGCAGATGGTTTTAAATCCAGGCATCTGTCCAAGTGGATCTAAAAACCTGACTCAGAGACACAGGAACAGGACATTTTCCATCTCTTCTGCAGCAGCAAACACAGATGAACAGGAACTATGTAAGAATGGTGCATCAGTGCTTCCCTACTCAATTCAAGCTTGAGGTCAGCTCCATATAAATTCAGTCAATTCAGGAAATTAAATCCACAGATTAAAAAAATTCCCATGGATATTTTTCAGTTGAACTGATTTGCAATTAATTTCTTGAATTTAATGTGATAGAATTGAATTGAACCCAACCATAATTTAATCTACCAGTTGTGACTGAGCTCTTACTAAACACCTGCTGTAAACAAGGTAATGGAAATAAGAAAAACAGCTCAGTGCGCTGCGATGTAAAGTCCCTGAGCACAGTGTGTTGGGCAGGTCTCTGCATAAACGAGGCCGCTGCTCCTCTGTAACCTTTGACCCCCCCCCCCCCCCCCCCCGCGATGATAGCCCCCAGTGGTGGGGGGGGGGGGGGGGGTGCTTGCGGCCATTCCGCAGGACAGACCACCAATCCCCCACCCCCGTGCGAGGATCCCGTCTGGGACAGATGGACAGGCTGACGGAGGGGTGCGGAGCCGTCTGTGGTCGAAGTTCCTCTACGTCAGCTTTGTGACACGTGTGCCAGCGGGAGAGCCTACTGAGCCACACCACTGCTCGCTCTCCTCCACTGGAGAAAGACCCAGCCTTACCCCCCTCCACCAGAGAGAGCCAGCCTTACCCCCCTCCACCCTCCACCCAATACCAAAGAGAGCATCGGTGCTCTTATTGACTCTGACACATAATCTTTGTCTCCACTAACCCTAACCCCCCACCACTCCACTATCCCCCAGTTCTTCGTAGGGACAGTAAGGACAATTAGTCGCGTTGTCATGGAGAGCAGCTGGCTTCCTGCTGTGGTTCTTCTGTTTCTCATCAGTAGAGAGCTGAGGATGATGGGACTGTAGGATCAGGGTGCTCTTCCTAAAGCCCCAAGTGCTGCTACTGACCCCCCCCACACCCCCCCCCCCCCCCCAACCCAACCCCCACGGGAGGGACTGTGCAGCAGCAGCCTGCAGACCTGCCCATGGTGTCTGTAACGCCTTCATTATGAGCCAAAGGCCCTGTTCTTTATTCTCCATGTTACGCTGTGAGGACAGGTGAGGACAGATGAGGACAGATGAGGACAGGTGAGGACAGATGAGGACAGATGAGAACAGATGAGGACAGGTGAGGACAGATGAGGACAGGTGAGGACAAACGAGGACAGATGAGGACAGGTGAGGACAGATGAGGACAGATGAGGACAGGTGAGGACAGATGAGGACAGGTGAGGACAGATGAGGACAGGTGAGGACAGATGAGGACAGATGTGGACAGATGCTGGGGCTTTAGTGTTCCACTGCCCGTCCTGTTCCAGAGCTCAGGCTACACCTGCGGCCAGGTGAGATACCGTCGCTCCCTGCGGTAACCAGGTGACACGCGTCAGGTGTCTCTCCGTGTCGCAGATGTACTCTACCTTCCTGCTCACCATCTGTGGTTCTCCCCGTGCCACACAGGTCTTCCTGATTTTATGCGCTGAAATCCCTCCTGGTCTCCTTCATCTGCTCCTTACCTCCTGAAGCATTCTGCTACACTGCTGCTAAGTGGCTCTTACTGAGGACCACAGAATATCTTACCCGTAAAATTTAATGGTGGTTAAATTGAATATTTTACTTATGATTTTGAGTTTATTCATTAGTGTATTGCCAATCCAAATTCACTACAGCTATATTTCATCCCAGACACTGAGGCCCTTCTTAATTAGAGTATATGGTTATATGTCTAATGCCACATGGCTTAATGTTTCTGGGAGGTTAGTTTTCTCTGCTCACGCATCTCCTGAGTGTTCTCTAATAGTTACAGTATCAGAATGTTCAGTAACCTGCTCCTTTAAGCAAACACACTTATAACAGGCTGGTTGATGTTGTATAAGAAGATTAAATGAAATCACTGGCTGTTGAAAAGGTAGGGCAGTAAGATGGAGCCTGGAGTCTGGACTGTGAGGGAGAACGTTTCGTCCTGGAACGTGCTGTGCATTGATACAAACTCCTCCAAGTCAACGGCATCCCAAATCCCGTGTGACATTTGAGCTGAGCCAGCGTCGGGTGCGTCAGCGTCTGAGGGAAAATCTCTGTGAGCCACACAACCTGAGAGTGGCTCAGTAAAAATGCTAAAGGGCTACTGCGCTACTGCGCTCGCTGTGCTACTGCGCTACTGCGCTACTGCGCTCGCTGTGCTACAGCGCTACTGCGCTACTGCCCTCGCTGTGCTACTGCGCTACTGCGCTACTGCGCTCGTTGTTCTACTGCACTCGCTGTGCTACTGTGCTCGCTGCGCTACTGCGCTACTGCGCTCGTTGTTCTACTGCACTCGCTGTGCTACTGTGCTCGCTGTGCTACTGCGCTACTGTGCTACTGCGCTACTGCGCTACTGCGCTCGCTGTGCTACTGCACTCGCTGTGCTACTGCGCTCGCTGTGCTACTGCGCTACTGCGCTCGCTGTGCGGGAATAATGAGACGCTCCTGAAGAACAGCAGTGTGCAAATGGGCCTTCTCACTGCTCTGCCACGGCTGAGGGATGACTGCATGATGGTCGCAGTGATGACTGCATGATGGTCGCAGTGATGACTGCATGATGGTCGCAGTGATGACTGCATGATGATCGCAGTGATGACTGCATGATGGTCGCAGTGATGACTGCATGATGGTCGCAGTGATGACTGCATGATGATCGCAGTGATGTTGCAGTAATGTTGCAGTGATGTTTCAGTGATGGTAGCAGTGATGGCTAGAACTGCAAATGGAATTAATGCAGTTTTATTTTTTATTTTTTACAGTCTTTAATGTGCACCGTTTCAGAGATTCTATTCAGAACCAATTCTGAATCCTTGAAATCATTGATTTCTGCTATGTTTACCCCTGAGGTCATGTTCATCCATTTTTAATTCATAGTTCTGTTCTTACATGTTTCCTTTTCAAAGGTTGCCCCTTGATTTGAAAAAATGAAAGGGGGGAGAGAGCTGGAAGAAACTTAAAAGTACACAAGTGGAACAACACAGCTATTTCCTGCAGCAATAAGTGTGTGTGTGTGTGTGTGTGTGTGTGTGTGTATGTGTGTGCACACTCATGCATGTGTTGTTTTCCATTGATTTTAGATATATAGTTAAATGTACTGTATATTAGTAATGGGGCGGTCGTGGTAAATTGGCTGCTTTGCCTCTGTACTGATCATATTTGTATTTCAACTCAAGTGACTGGCAAAATGTATAATGTCTACATTTATTTCTTGTTTAAAATATATTCAACTATACTGCAACAATGCCATTTAAAGAGCCCCCCTACTTCTAGTCAGCACAAGCATTGAAGTATTAAGGAAAATATTTTGCGCTAAAGATTAACTACAGACACTCAGTAAGTTTGACTTATGTCCCGTTTTTTATTCTAAAATACACCTTCTGTGCCTTTAAGTTCCTGACGTCTCCACCTGGGACAAAACAGTGGATTATACGAGGAAAAAGCAACAAGGTCTAACCTGTATTACTATAAAGACCACCAGTGCAATGGGAAAATGATATCAAAACATTATTCTGCAACCATTCAGGTCCATATTTAATAACACACTGATAACGGTTACCCCCACAAAGCAACCCCGCGCCCAAGCTCGTCCGTGCCCCCACAGCGTTACCGCGCTCCCCTCACCATTGCCCCTCATTGTGCTAACGCTCACAACAGTCAAATATCCGAGCTACAGTTCACCCTGAAGCACTGCGAACAAACGCGAAGCAACAATGAAATGTTATGAGCGTCGGCGCTGGAGAGCTGTCAGCGCTCCATTCAAATGCAAATCGTTCCTGCTCCCGTTCCCACGGAGAGTCTCTCCAAACCCGCTGCCTTGGTCCGCCCTGACTGAAAATACGAACCTCCCGATTATCGTGCCACGTTTCATTAGGCGCTGATGTGATTTCTGTTGTGCAGGGAATGTGCTTTTAATACACTGAGAACATGCAGCACACACAGTTGTGTGACACCCTGCTGAACAGAGGCTCCTGGATTCTGGGTTTTTGTTGTCCAGGATGAAGGCTTTGGAAGGACTGCGTGAAATCTGTGAATGCTGTCAACGTGAGGCGTCCTGGTGCTTTAATAATATCTGCACCCGAGGAGGGATGTTAAAGCCAAGATTCAGATTTCATACAGGAGCCTCCTTAGAGCTTCAGCACAATAAAAACTAAAGCACTCTCCATTTCTACACTGGTACACACACACGCACACACACACACACACACACATAGGCATGCACACGCACACACGCACACACGCACACACACACACACACACACATACACAGATCAATCATTCACCTGCACACTCATTAGATAAAGCCCAGGACCCTTAGCCCAATTGTGGTGCCAGCATCTGATGGGAGTCCTCTCTGTTCTGCACCCCCCCCACCCTCCACCCCTGCCCTGCCCTGCCCCTCGCCCCCTTCCCCACCCTGTCCTGCCCTACCGCACCAGAGGGCAAACCCCATCTGCAGGTGGGGAGGGAGGGTCAGCTGGGGAGACTGAAAGAAGTTGTGGGTTTTTTCGCCGGATCTGCACTTTTCAAACAATCCTTTCAGAACCCGACTGTTCCCTCAGTGCCGATGAGCTCGACCGGCTGGACTCACAGCCCAGTGTTTCAGATTCTTATCAGGAAATATCAGACCGAATAAAAAATAAAAAAACTTTATGCAGACTGCGTCACTTTCCCCCTTTCAGCACAGCTCACGGTTCCTGTTCTTTTCTCACAGGACTTCCTCCCGGCGCTGATCCGATGAGCAGCTCGCTCAGGCTCCTCTCCACCTCAGCACGGGACAGCGGTCACGTTCACGTGCTCCCAAACCCAACCTCCCGCAGCACAGTGTCACGGTATTGTTGCGCCGTCGCATGAAATGGGAATTTTTCCCCCTCTTGTCAGGTCTGTTTTCAATAGGGTCCTTTTTCCTCATTTGCTGGAGTTCCAGAGGACTCTAATAACAGCCTTATCTCTGCGGGGGTAATTTGTCTTTCTGCGTGTCCAGCCGAGGCGGGGGCACTATCAGCCACTCAGCTTTGTTCTGCGTGACACAGCCAGCTGACAGTGGCTAATGAAGGTCATGGGTTCCGTGCCCCCCCCCCCCCCTGCCCACACACACACACACCCCCCCCCTCCCATTATTCCACAGGGTCACCACCTCGCCCCTCTCCCTCACTGAGGAGTCCATCCTTTTGCTCCTGTGTCTTGTGTTAATTTGAGCCGCAGGTGCTGTTTTAAAATGGTGGGCTTGATGCTAATCGATGCGGACGTGGACTTCCTGTCAAACTCTAGCCATATTTTTCTGACCCCTGAATAACATTCTCCTGGGCCGTGTCCAAATCAGCACACTTGCTTACTATCAAGTATACCGTACAAGTTGAACACAACTTGGATGCAACTTGCATACTCAATAGTAGGCAAGTGTGCTGATAACTGTGCAAGAGCAGGGCTGGCAACCAGGGCGACTGTGCAGGAACAGGGCTGGTTACCAGGGCGACTGCGCAGGAACAGGGCTGGTTACCAGGGCGACTGTGCAGGAACAGGGCTGGTTACCAGGGCGACTGTGCAGGAACAGGGCTGGTTACCAGGGTGACCGGGCCAGTTACCAGGAGATTTGAGACCTGGGTCTTGTGTTCAGAATAGCAGTGCGCATTTGAGCGAGAGCTTAGTCAGAGCTGTCTCAGTGAATAACACGCCAGATTAATAAATAACACTTACAATATTCACAACATATGTGCCCTGAATACGATTATGTACTAAAGAAATAAATAATTTAAATATAGCAGACATTTAGGCAAAATGCCACTCAGTTTGGCATTGAGTTGAGTAGGAGAAGCTGGGTTTCTCCGGGGGAAGGCAAACTTTGGCTGCTCCTCACCATGGAAATCTGCTCAACAATCCCAGCTGTCGATTAAATCGTGTAAAACATGCTGCCCTCAGCTGGGCGCTCGAACATCACGCACTTTCCCAGAAAGCAGAAATGAAGGGAAGTGCCTGACTGACTTCAGAACGGAGGTTCAGACGTTTTTAAGGCGTTGCAGAAAGTCAGGGACGTGTCAGCAAAGTGGGGCAAGGGCATGAGACACCAGGAGCTGCGGGTTCGAGGCCGGTGAGAAGGGCTGCTGCCGTATGAAAATGGAATATGTCGCAATATATACTGCAAATATGTGGACATATAATGATAAATATATCTCACGGGAATGTGTTCTTAACCTATCAAATGCCTGGAAGTGGCAGTAATTTTTTGTAAATAATTTCTGAAGTACTGCAATATCCCGATAATATATTTCATTTCTATATATTACAGTGTATTCCAGTGGTCTCCAACCCTGGTCCTGGAGAGCTACAGGGTCTGCTGATTTTCATAGTGACTCTGCACTTCATGAAGCAATTAGAGCAGTTGATTACTCAATTCAACTCACCTGGTGTCTTGGGTCTCAGTTGGGTGCTGATTTTAAGGTGAAAACAAAAACCAGCAGACCCTGTAGCCCTCCAGGACCAGGGTTGGAGACCACTGGTGTATTCCATTTCTTTAAAAGTCGCAGTTACAGAATAGATACTCTGTTTAATACTAACAAATATAATCTGTGGAATAATAACGAATCTACGGTTAGTGTGAATTCCTCTCGTGACCTCTGAGCAAAGTTAGAAGTTTCACGCAGGCAGTTTAATTGTCTTCACAATACTTCAGACGGTCCATCTGAGAAGCGGAGTGAGAAATGAGGGTGTGTGTGGGAGTGAAAAATGTGACTCTAACCGTTGAGAAAAGGCATTTATAATCGGCTGAAGTCTGGGGGTGCAGGATATTAGATTCGGCTCTGAAGTCTTCCCGGGGTAAACATCTCCATTCAAATCGCCAGGGTAACCGATGGTAAACAAATGGAGATGAATGTCCTTTGTGCTGCTTGTCTGATGCGCTTTAATGTGCTTTAGTTTCATATCCTTCTGGGACGCTGCAGAAAAACAAGAGCATTTAAAATTTTGGCATGATATATGCGTCAATATGAGTATCTCGGATGAAAAGACATCAATGAAAATTTGCAGAAGCGTTATTTATTTTATTTATTTTATTTTTTATTGTTTCAGAAGAGTAGAAATGACTGTTCTTGAGATTAAGAGCGGAGACTCATGTCCCCTACAGAGGGGCAGGGATGAATCTCTGGGTCTTCAGAGGACATAAGTGAACACAAGCCAATCGCAGGGGAAAGAAACACGGGAGGGCCAAGAGTGTGCAGGCTTTCATTCCAACCAATCACAGCACCTGCTGATCCCACTAATTAGTTCCCTGCTCCCTGGTTAAAGGTGTGTCAATTAGTGAAATCAGAAGGTGCAGTGATTGGTTGGAATGAAAACCTGTATACTCTCCATGGCACACGATTGGACAACACTGTTATAGTTCATTTAGTATTACATATGTATCTATGTGTGTGTGTATGTGTGTTTCTGAGTGTGTGTGTGTGAGTGTGCATGTGTGTATGTGTGTGTTTTTCTGAGTGTGCATGCGAGTGTGTGTGTGCAGGTGAGTGCTTGCGTGAGTGTGTGTGTGGGTCTGTGAGTGTGTGTCTGTTTGTGATTATGCTCCACATGGGAGTAAGTGCATCTATACTTTTCACTGTATTTCCTTCTCTGTTGTTTTATTGGTCTTCACTGAAACTGAATGAGTCCCAGGGAGTGAATGCTCACAATGAGGCTCCAGGCTTCTTTCTGCCCCCCCCCCCCCCCCCACTCCCCCGTCCTTCTGTACAGCCTCTTTATATAAGCCATTCCCAGCCCCAGAGCCAGCCCTCGGTTCACCCCCCCCCCCCCCCCGGGTGCTTGTTCAGCTCCATATGGACCCCGAGGGATTCATGGTTACCCTTTGCCCATGCCCCCCCCCACATCCCCCCACCAGCACCACCACACCCCCACTTTGGTGTGCCACAAAGCTGAAATGTGAATTCAAACAGGCTCAACACCCCTCATTGTATCTGAGCTCTTCATCTCTGTTCATTGTCTCCACCTTGAGTTCTGAGCAAACAGATCAGCCAGCTCTTCATAGTGGACTGGACCCATTCAGGAACTTGGCTCTGAAGGAATTTCTGTGAAAACACCCAAATGTTTGTACTGCCTTTAGCTTTTCAAAGTGCAAATACACATATAAATAATTATTGTACATTTCTGTATTATGTTCGTAATTATTAGAGTAAACTCATATATATTAGTCATATTATTCACGCAGTTGCCAAACAGAATCATTCTGTGACCCAAAATGTAATGAAAAAATACTTCCACACAGTAATACACACATGGAACCCTAATTTGTGAATTAGCCTTCTTTGGGAAATTCTGTTCATTAGTGCTTTTTGTTTATTTGTGAACACTAATTGACTGTGTTCAAGTCAAGCGAAAGCTAAACAGGAAATAATTAATGTCAGCCTCCAATTAGATATGAATGTGATGCAAAATGATATATTGTGATCTACTGAATATTGCCCATTTTTTTCAGGTCACGGATCTGCGTGGCCACGCAGAGCGGAGCATTTCTTGTCAGGGAACATAAAACATCTTTTTTTACGCACAGGAAACTAATGCAATCTGATCTCCGTAATTCATAACAACAATGTAGGCATGACAGATCTTTCAGGTTTCATTAATTGCGAGATTACGGATGAAAAAGGGGGAAGCGGGATGCTAATGAGCTGCCAGAGAGATAACAGTATCCGCTCCCCAAGCACTTCGGCTGCAGCCGCTATCTCTGAACAATTTTCACATCATTTTTTTAGACAAAGATCTATTTCCTATTAACATTTGCGTGACCTTTTCTGCTACGACCACTGGCTACACTCTTCTGACACGCAGGGAAAAAAATCGCCACGTCCGTCCAGAACATTTTCAGGATTATTTCTTCTGATGCACAAATATTCACTTGCTCCAAGGCTTAAAATATGTGGTTTCTCTGTTAAGATGTGGAAAACAATTTCAATATCGTAAAATCAATAAAATAAATTGAAAAGAATGCATTTGAAGTCATTCAAAAGGAAGAATTTATTTCACAGAATAATCTTGTAACTTTATTGTTTTACATCCCAAAAGTGCAAAAAAAATAGGATCATCCAAAATCAACAGATGAACTTGTCCTCAACTCTGAAATATATTTTTTGTAACCCTGACCCTAACCCTGATTTAACGGGAAATGAAATATCATTATAGGGATGAAGTGAACTCAGAGGACGGGTAGGTGGGGCCTGATTTACCTGTTCCGGTGACTGGAATTTCCCACCCAACCAAATATCACAGATAAAATCAAAAGATTACAGTATATAATCCATGTTTACATTTCCTTGTCCTTATCAACTACTTTCCTTGCAGTATCTTTCTGGGTGGAGTTTCTTTGGACTGACACAGGATAAGCCATTCACCTGTGCACAGTAACAAAAACATGAATCCTGAATGAACAGCACAGTTATGAAAGACCAGTTTAACCCACAACTAAAGACTGATATGAAACGTTAATACTGTGAGCATATATGTTTTACTTCACATTTATTTCACTTTTGTTTCCATGGTGGAGACGGGGTGCTGTCCTGAGTTCCCCTGATCTGTCCCAGTTACCGCCGTTTCCCATTATCCTTCATCTCTGTGAACAGGCAGGAAAGAAATATATTAGCAAAGCAAATCAATACTGCATTACTCTGGAGGCCCGTGCTAAAGGAGAGTGATGCCAGGGTTCGGCCTCAGCCCGGCCCTGCCTGGCTCCGGCCCCTTCCGCCCGGGAAATCCACCACAAACAGGGAGCCATCCGTTACCCACGTGAGGAGGGGCTCTAATTCACAGGAGAGAGGAGGAGCAGGTCTGAGCAGGGGAGAGGAGCAGGAGAGAGAGGGAGGAGCAGGTCTGAGCAGGGGAGAGGGGCAGGAGAGAGAGGGAGGAGCAGGTCTGAGCAGGAGAGAGAGGAGGAGAGAGGAGGAGAGAAGAGCAGGAGAGAGAGGAGGGGATCTGAGCAGGAGAGAGAGAGGAGGAGATCTGAGATGGAGAGAGAGGAGCAGATCTGAGCAGGAGAGAGAGGAGGAGAGAAGAGCAGGAGAGAGAGGAGGAGATCTGAGCAGGAGAGAGAGGAGGAGATCTGAGCAGGAGAGAGAGGAGGAGATCTGAGATGGAGAGAGAGGAGCAGATCCGAGCAGTCATTAATAGAGGACCAAATGTGTTGTTAAATTAACATTGCAATACCTGCATACAGGTGAGCACCATCAATCTCAGGGAAAAGATTTCAAGGACAGTCCAGGTGACTAATGGGAATCCAGCAGTGAAGTTGAGAACTATGGGCATAGTTTGTGTGCCTCGCTTTCTAATATCCTGACCCTCTCTTGAACGCTGTAAAGAATTGCACAGCAGTAGTAAAGTTTTAATTCTGAAATGAGTAATTCCTCAAACTGCGGCAGCCGCTCTTTATGGGCCTGGCTGTGCTCCCCGCGGCCCCCTGAAGACGTCCCACGCCATTAAACTCTGCGCTGGCGCCCATTAGAGCTCCACAGACACCCATACTCATTTATATCCACTGCGCTCACGCTGCCAAGACTCTTCCGCCATAAAGAGTGGATCTGGGGTAAATTCTCAGAAAGAACTGTATGCCATGAGGACACAATGTTAAAACAAGGGCAAAAATCAGACTTCACTTCATTACAGTGCAATCGAAAAAAACACAAAGGCCAGCCCCTTCACCTTACAGACGAGCATTATGGGAAATGCTCTGGAGGGCATACCTGGTTCTGCAGGTGAAATTCGGTAAGGCATCGATAAGGTAATAATAAGGGTGAGGAACTCCTTAACACCACTACCATGTGTTAAGGCCAGTCTACATTAGGACTCAACGACTAGTGTTCATATGTGGGGAAATAGCTCATTTGGACTCAACCACTAACATTACATGGGGGGAAACACCACATTTGGACTCAACCACTAGTGTTCATATGAGGGGGGAACACCACAATAGGACTCCAACATTGATTTAATAAGCCATACACTCAGGCAAATATCTTATGAATACTTTAAACCCACAACACAAAAACGGTAGAGCAGGAAGTGCAGAGAGGAAGGGGAGAAATGCGACAGGAACTGGAGAGTGCAGGAGAATCCCTCTGGGCCCGGGAGCCTTGATTAAGCTGCTGCTTATCCCCTCCAATCAGCCATGGAGAATACCTCAGCTGCTGGTGACTGATCATGAACGGATCTCTGACAGGACCGGGCAGCATGCAGCGCTAGCAGCTGATTAATGGGTTAGCCCACATGGGGGCGCTATGGTCAGGAATTTTGGGAAGCTGATTACAGTAGAACCTTTACTATCCAGCATTCTACTTTCCAGAATGTTCTACTCCCCAGATTTTGGGCCGAGGGTTTTGTTTTGCATGTCTGGTTGTTTATGGCATGTTGTTAAAGGGGGTGCAGGTCCCCAATGCTTCAGGTTTATCTGTGTAACAATCTTATTTTTACAGAGGATAGCTTCTGATTTGGCCATCTCCCAGAGGATTGGGGTCCTCCTCCAAATCACCCAACTCCAGACAGGTATGAGTATGAGGTTTGCTCTTTCACTGAATCTCCATGCTCATAATGTCATTACAAACTGCATTCCCAGTGTCATCACTGCATCCCCAGTGTTATCACTGCATCTCCAGAGTATTGGTACTGCACCCCTGGATCTCTGGATGGTGGGGATGTCTCTCTCCTCTGGGTGTTCTGTTGCGCTGGCCCTTTAAGAGGCAGTGATCTCACAGAACCCAACTCCAGAGCAGCACTGGCCTTTTTGAGTGAACAGCCCTCAACACACTCTGAATAATAATTGAGAATTATTATTTTTATCATTATCATTATTAGTCATCCAGCACATCTGCCCGGTTCCTGTTTTTTCAGCCTTTTTTTATTTTCCCCTCTTCTCTCCTCGATGCCAGTCTGTGACTCACGTTTGTTGTCTGTGACATCAGGGAATTGGAATGTCAGCATTAGCAATCTGGTTTGTTTGTTTTTGAATTTTAACGAGTTGGCATATTAATTGAGTGACAAGGCATTAGCAGCAGCGCACATGATGTCTGAGGCCAATTACACAGCGGGGACAGAGGGCGCTGGTTTACCCCAGTGATGCGCTTTCAGGGGGGAACGCGTGTCTCTGGGACAGAGAGAGCTGGGATCGCTCTGACCCTCTGAATACTGCAGACTGCTGTCATACCCAGACATGCACCCGTCTGGACACCTTGACCCTGCGTATTTATGAACACTTAACTTTTAACTTGGACCTGAGAAAAATGCATCACGGTGGGCTATATATCCAAATGTGGGGATTTAAAAGTTTAAGACGGTCTTATGTGAGAGTCCTGATGGCCTCATTCAGCCGATTGCCCCTCCACAGGGCCGTTAAAACCGCCTGCACTTCCTATTAGGAGTATAATCAATATTATTGTTACCTGCCCTGTAATCTCTGCCCTGCGAGCGCGTTCTGGAGCCATTAGGCAGGGTTCATCGCTCATCAGAGTAATCGCTGTATTGCAGAAAAGCGCGTTATAAAGTCTCACAATCAGCCATTTCCCCTCTGCTGTCCCGGCTCGGTCTCAAGAGGAACTTCTCACTGTAAAAGGACAATTAATTTTAGGCCTCAGCTGTGGGGCATGAGGAAATGATAGCCAGCTCTTTGGATTATTTCAACTGAAATTAAAGTGCTTGATTATTCCCATTGGAAATCTCTAATTCAGAGCTCATTACTTTAACCTTTCGTGACATTGCTGAAGAATGGCCTCGTCAGCCGGCAGAGCTCCAGTCCTATAACAGCGGGTCGTAAGGGCCCGGCGGTTTATCTGTTTCAGCCCATCTCCCTGGATTATTAATGAGTCTGGAGTTGCTGCTAATCGTATTAAAGGCTTCTCCAGGGTGGGGGTGTCTGGGTGGGACAGGGGGGTGGGGGGAGTGGGGTGGGAAGGAATTCACCAGAACTGCACCTCGTTTTAGCAGAATTGTGGTGGAGCACATGATGGTGATGACGGTGATGAAGAACAATCAAAATAAACTATCCCAGCAGCGTAGTGTAATGGTTAACAAACTAGCCATGTAACTAAAAGGTTGCAGGTTTGATTCCCAAGTAAGGAAAGGACTGATGGTGCTGTAATGTGAACGAGACAATTTTGCTATGGGAAGTAAGAAGAAAGGCCAGTCAATGGTGATTTTTTTCATGGCAAACACAAGGATTCTGATGTTCTTTGATCTGCCATATCACTGTAAATCCCAAAAGTGATTGAGAGTCAATTGACCAATAACTAATTATATGTACATTTGCAAACAAAGTTAAACTTCATAAGATTTCATAAGCCCAGAAAGCTGCTAAAAAGATTTAAGACTTTGTCCAAGGCTTAAGACTTCATGTCAGGCTTAAGACTTCTCAGATTTAAGACTTTGTCTAAGTCTTAAGACTTCAGATAAGACTTAATCTCAGCCTGATTAGACACAACCTCCCAAGGAGCCTAAAAGCCTGAGCTTCATCTCTTCATCCCGATTTTCAGACTCACCTGCTCTATTGTACGTTGACAGATTTGATCTATTTTAGTTCCTCTCTTACAGCAGATGTGATTATGAAGAGCTCTACAAACCTTTTATCCATCTTTCTCCACATTGGGTCCAGTGCACCTGAATTTTCTAGACTTTTTAGAATTTTTCCCATTCACAAAGTGCCTGAACACTGCACCTGTGGAACACATCAGTGTGAATGGAGCCTGTTTGATGCACCCCTTTTAGCATGTAATTATTAAAACCCATTTCACTAGTAGACCAATGCTGTGCTTGCCTGCATAAAGCAGTGAACAGTGGGTGAGGTCTGCTGCCAATCACACACTGAAGATATTGGCAGTCTTTAAGAGACTCTTACATCTCATGCCAGTACCTGCATAGTACTGTAACTCAGAGTGCTTTAAACCACAGGGCCGCACAGCAGCTAGGATTCCCATGAACCTCTCTGTAGTTCTGAAGCTCTCCTGTAGCCTTCAGAAAGAGGCATTCAGTCTGGAGATTCCCACCCACCTGAGGGTCTCCCACAATCCCAGAATGCATCAGCCAGGAATTCTGCCCCGTCACCTCTCTAATTAGCTTTCTCAGTTGACGATTAGAATTGTCATATATTTTCAAACGGACTCATTTGTCAGTCCCAGGCACTACTAACCGAGGAGGCATTCAGAACAAAAGAAGAACATCTTGTTTTGTGTTTTTCTGTGACACTTCTGTCCCTGATCTAATTTGCGCGCTCAACAGTGCAGAAGTGATGGAAAGAGAAGAGACAGCCGCCGCACAATGCAAGCTCTCTCTGTCTCGTCTTGTTTTGTTTTTTTTCTCTCTCTCTCCAGTAAGATGTAAGCAGTTTGTCCTGAAACTATTGTGGGTCTGTAGGTTGATAAGCGCTCTTGTTCTTTAATAGGCAACAGTGTTTGCCACAGGCCCTATTTCTGCTCCACAAGCCCTGACAAAGGAGGAGCAGCCTCGCACAAATCTCAGACTTTTATGAAACAAAGAAATAACTGGAGGAGCGTGTTTAGATTGGATTTCAGCCCGGAGAAGATGGGGGGACGCGAGCGAGAGGTAAAAGACGAATGTTCCTCCTGGGCAGCTGAGGTGGATCTCAGTGCAGAGCGTGTTACAGAACCTCTGCAGGCCAGCAGGTGGGATGGGGACGCACTGACAGCCCTCGAGACAACGGTGACGGGACCGGGAGCGCAGAGGGGAGAAGGAAAGAATACCAAGATACATATTCCAATTTGGCTATCACACATTTAATGAGAAACCTCCCTGTCCGATCGGGATGGATTTCGATTTTAAATGAGGGTAAAATATTCAGCAAGGTCGCCGTGACTTCCGAGGCCGTTGGGAGAATTCCATTCCCCTTTTATTTAAGGAAGCGCGCGCCTGCCCAAAGGAAGTGAACTACATGTTCCAGTAATGATGATGAGATTGTGTGTGTGTGTGCATGTGAGTGTGTGTGAGTGTGTGTGTGTGTGTGTGTGAGTGTGTGTGTGTGTGTGTGTGTGTGTGCATGTGAGTGTGTGATTGTGAGTGTGTGTGTGCATGTGAGTGTGTGTGTGTGTGTGTGCATGTGAGTGTGTGTGTGAATGTGAGTGTGTGTGTGTGTGTGTGTGTGTGCATGTGAGTGTGTGTGTGTGTGTGTGTGTGATTGTGAGTGTGTGTGTGTGTGTCTGCATGTGAGTCTGTGAGTGTGTGCGTGTGTGTGCGCGCGTGTGAGTGTGTGTCTGCATGTGAGTCTGTGAGTGTGTGTCTGTATGCGTGCGTGCGTGCGTGCTTGCGTGAACAGACAAAAACTGTTTCTGGGCTGTGGAAATGATAAACACTTACGTATGGTTGTTTTGTTTTCCTGTAGTAAAAAAAAATCCCAGAGGATTTCCCACATAATAAAATCAGAAAGTGCAACGTATTCTCTCTCATGATATGAAACAGTGGAGTCAGCTGCTTTTGAGAAGACTGACAGCATTATTACCCATAATGCTGTTTGCAGGATGCAACAAGGTTATCATTATTATTATTATTATTATTATTCTCCTGCAAGAATGGGAACAAATGCACAGTCAGGTTTGCATTAGACATGTGGGCAATGGCTCGGTGATTTTCAGCTGCAGAGAGAACATGGAGTGAACAGGGTAGATGTGCTGAGTTTGGAGTTTATCGCACAGGCCAGAAGGAGCAAACCCATATATGGACTATTTCTAGACTTCTGGGAAATATGTTAATAAGCAGAAAACAGTCAGACAAATAAGCACATGGAACAATTGCAGGAAATACTGAAGGAAGAAATTTCCTGCAGGGTTTCTGAACCACAAAATACCCAGATAATTTAAGTCAATATTGGTATTTACTACGAAGAGCTAATTTCAAAAAGCATTAATTAGTAAACAGAGCCAAGCGGCATCTATTCCATGTGGAGCTTGTTTTACCTCAAGGTTTCAGAAAACTGAAGACAAAGAAGACACTTTTTAAATTAAGGTTTAAAATAATTATTCGTAATTTTCCATGCGATGAGTTTCAGTTTAAAAGGAAAAACACCATTGGCAGTGTCTGGGGTTTCCGGCACAGACAGAGAGTGCTGTCAGGATGGCAGGTTATTACCCTAAGCGTCTTTCCTCGGCCTCACAAAGGGAAACGCATCTGTGTTCAGTAACAGGCCGTGTAATTATCCATCTGAGGAGCTCGATCAGCAGTCTGAGCGAGCGCGTTCGCAGAAGCCTTTAGAAGCCCTGATTGCTGGGCTTTCCTCCCGTTGTAGCTCTAGTTTCGTGGAGTGTTGCATTAATAATGTAGCGCAACACCCGCATCGGTCCGCTGTGTGTCTGCAGCTCAGACTACCTGCCCGAGCACCCCAAAACCAGGAGAGCGCACACTGCAGAGCGGGGCTTTAATAAGGGAGCGGGGGTAAGGGGGGTAACTTCACATCGAGCAGACTGCAGAGTGGGGCTTTAATGAGGGAGCAGGGGTAACTTCACATCGAGCAGACTGCAGAGTGGGGCTTTAATGAGGGAGCGGGGGTAAGGGGGGTAACTTCATATTGAGCAGACTGCAGAGTGGGGCTTTAATGAGGGAGCGGGGGTAACTTCACATTGAGCAGACGGCAGAGTGGGGCATTAACACTGTGGATCAGTGTCTGCATGTGTGTGTGTGTGTGTGTGCGAGTGAGTGTGTGTGTGCACAAGTGAGTGAGTGAGCGAGTGTGTGTGTGAGTGAGTGAGTGAATGAGCGAGTGTGTGTGTGAGTGAGTGAGTGAATGAGCATGAGTGTGCATGTGTGTGTGTGTGTGTGTGTGTACAGGTGTCATTTCAACCCATATCCTATTACATCACTGGGATCGTTTCATTTGTGCATCCTTAAGTCAGTGTGGAACACACACTATGAACCTCCCCTCCCTGCTGACACTGTGACACACATAACTGCAGGTTATGAAGGTTTTCAGGATGTTGTGATCTGCGTTTAGCCAACACTCTGACTTGCACAGCTTACTGTCCGTTTCTGAAGCAGGATATTTTCTGAGGCAGGATATTTTCTGAGGCAGGATATTTTCTGAGGCAGGTTGTTCAGGTTAATTATACTGCGAAGTGGCAGTGCTCCATCTGGATGCTGAACCATCAACCTGAGTTATACGCACAGACCCATTAGCCATTTTACTGCACCACCATTGCTGTCTTTGCCCAAAAGCCCCTTTTCCCGCTCCTTGTAAAACTCATCTGTGCTTCTGCACTTTTTCCAGATGGTTCCTGCTGTCACCTGGAGGTTCAGGTGCGGTCTACAGCGATGCTTTATGGACGTTCTGTTCTCCATCACACCCCTCATGAATACCCATGAAGAGCCCGCGTATCTGACCAATTAGAGCTTAAACAATAGCAGAGACAGTGTTATTAATGTGGAGCTGACCATCTGGGTTGTATTAGTGGGAATGTCTGGTGGCTTGCAGGTACCTGCTGCAGACCGGCTGGCCCATTACACAGTGGCACAGGCCCATCCATCTGCCGATTGGAACTTTCTACTGTTTTCTTTTTTCCTGGCTGTGAGCATGCTCAGATCCCCATCCATCCTTTCAATCGCCGCCAGTAAAGGAAACGATCAGAGCTAATATAAGTGGACGTGGTATCCCAGGCAGCCATCTTTATTCAGGGCTCGAATCCACGTGTGTTTGCCTGGAGCCAGGGAGGGGAGCCGGGGCTGACCCAGCGAGGGGAGCTGATCCCTGCACACAGTGGCTGACCCAGCGAGGGGAGCCGGTCCCTGCACACAGTGGCTGACCCAGCGAGGGGAGCCGGTCCCTGCACACCAGGGCTGTACATCAGTACGCCAACGGCAGGATCGGATCTCTGTCCCTTTATTGTGCTGTCATTGTTACCATAGAGACAGCAGATACTGAATTTGTTTTTGTTGTAAAGAGCATTGCAAGCGTTACTCTTCAGTTCATCTCATTGTAGGGATTTTGGTAAATGGAGAAATTCGGCATGACCGCACCCTAACCCTAACCCTAACCCTAAACCTAGCCCTTCCCCTAACCCTAACCCTAACCCTAACCCTAACCCTAACCCTAGCCCTAGCCCTAGCCCTAGCCTTAACCCTAAGCCTAACCCTAACCCTAACCCTAGCCCTAGCCCTAGCCCTAGCCCTAGCCCTAACCCTAGCTCTAACCCTAACCCTAACCCTAACCCTAACCCCTCCCCTAAACCTACCTCTAACCCTAACCCTAGCTCTAACCCTAACCCTAACCCTAGCCCTAGCCCTAACCCTAACCCTAGTCCTTCCCCTAACCATAGCTCTAACCCTAACCTTAACCCTAGCTCTAACCATAACCCTAACCCTAGCCCCATCCCCAACCCTAGCCCTAGCCCCAACCCTAGCCATAGCCCTAACCCTAACCCTAACCCTAACCCTAACCCTAGCCCTAGCCCTAGCCCTAGCCCTAGCCCTAGCCCTAACCCTAACCCTAACCCTAACCCTAACCCTAACCCTAACCCTAGCCCTAGCCCGAGCCCTAGCCCTAGCCCTAGCCCTAGCCCTAGCCCTAACCCTAACCCTAACCCTAACCCTAGCCCTAGCCCTAGCCCTAGCCCTAGCCCTAACCC
>NC_049203.1:775435-800435 GCF_013347855.1 Anguilla anguilla
CTAACCCTAACCCTAACCCTAGCCCTAGCCCTAGCCCTAGCCCTAGCCCTAGCCCTAGCCCTAGCCCTAACCCTAGCTCTAACCCTAACCCTAACCCTAGCTCTAACCCTAACCCTAGCTCTATCCCTAACCCTAACCCTAACCCTAACCCTAGCTCTATCCCTTCCCCTAACCCTAACCCTAACCCTAACCCTAACCCTAGCTCTAACCCTAATCCTAACCCTAACCCTAGCTCTAACCTTAACCCTAACCCTAACCATAACCCCTCCCCTAACCCTAAATCTACCTCTAACCCTAACCCTAACCCTAGCTCTAACCCTAACCCTAGCCCTAGCCCTAACCCTAACCCTAGCCCTTCCCCTAACCATAGCTCTAACCCTAACCCTAACCCTAGCTCTAACCCTAACCCTAACCCTAGCCCCATCCCCAACCCTAGCCCTAGCCCCAACCCTAGCCATAGCCTTAACCCTAACCCTAACCCTAACCCTAGCCCTAGCCCTAACCCTAACCCTAACCCTAACCCTAACCCTAGCCCTAGCCCTAGCCCTAGCCCTAACCCTTACCCTAGCTCTAACCCTAACCCTAACCCTAGCTCTAACCCTAACCCTAACCCTAGCTCTATCCCTAACCCTAACCCTAACCCTAATCCTAGCTCTATCCCTTCCCCTAACCCTAACCCTAACCCTAACCCTAGCTCTAACCCTAATCCTAACCCTAACCCTAACCCTAGCCCTAGCCCTAGCCCTAACCCTAACCCTAGCCTTAACCCTAACCCTAGTCCTAACCCTAACCCTAACCTTAACCCTAACCCTAACCCTAGCTCTAACTCTAACCCTAGCCCTAGCCCTAACCCAAACCCTAACCCTAGCTCTAACCCTAACCCTAACCCTAGCTCTAACCCTAACCCTAGCCCTAGCCCTAGCCCTTACCCTAACCCTAGCTCTATCCCTAACCCTAACCCTAACTCTAGCTCTATCCCTTCCCCTTCCCCTTCCCCTTCCCCTTCCCCTTCCCCTAACCCTAACCCTAACCCTAACCCTAACCCTAACCCTAACCCTAACCCTAACCCTAACCCTAACCCTAACCCTAACCCTAACCCTAACCCTAACCCTAACCCTAACCCTAACCCTAACCCTAACCCTAACCCTAACCCTAACCCTAACCCTAACCCTAACCCTAACCCAAACCCTAACCCTAACCCTAACCCTAACCCTAACCCTAACCCTAACCCTAACCCTAACCCTAACCCTAACCCTAACCCTAACCCTAACCCTAACCCTAACCCTAACCCTAACCCTAACCCTAACCCTAACCCTAACCCTAACCCTAACCCTAACCCTAACCCTAACCCTAACCCTAACCCTAACCCTAACCCTAACCCTAACCCTAACCCTAACCCTAACCCTGCACACAGAGGCTGACCCAGCGAGGGGGGCCGGGGCTGACCAGCGAGGGGACACACCAGGGCTGTACATCAGTACGCCAACGGCAGGATCAGATCTCCCTTCTCTGTCGTCGTCGTCTGATTGTCTCCTGATTGTCCTCTCACCCCACTTTGAGAAAGAGCGGCCATGGAACAGGAGCGAAGGAGTGAAAACGAGGGATGAGTTGGGTGAAAGTGAGAAAGGAGAAGGTGAAGGTGCTGAAGAAAGAAAGAGAGGGAGGACACATTGTTGGCTCGGAGTGCTGGATGCCTTTGAGGATGAATGGAAATTCTCGTTCAGCTGAAGTGCAGAAGCGGATGAAAGGAGGAATGAAGGCGTTTAGTACTCGAGCTGTGAGGGAGATCACACCGCCACGGACGGCTTTTCATTTATACACAGAAAATCCAGGTCTTTTCTTCAGAACATTCGTCTTCATTTTGCACAAAGACAGTCTGTTTTCATCCTGGTAAACAGGTTCAAAGGTTGGACTGAGCACATTAAGCAGCTTCTAATAGAAGCAGAACTACAGTCCATTAAGGGTTCTGGCAGCTTTGCCAAAACAGCAAGGTCCCTTAATTCACCAAGATTTACTCACCTCCAAGTTTCAGCCCAAAGTTTACTAGTCAAAATCATCAACCAGATTTACTTACCTACACATTTAATGTCACTTCCCTGTTTATGTCTTTGAGTTCCCAGCAGCCTCTCCTTTTGACCCCGCCTCTTCCCTGCCCTCATCCTCCAATGAGGGAACTTCCCCAGTCAGTCAGGAAGGTGGAGTCACTGACTCTTTACAACAAACATGCAAAAACTCACATCTTCAGTGTACACTGCAACGTTTCAATTTAATAAAAAATAAAACATCGACCCTAACCCGCCCCGCCCTTTTATTTCCGCGGTGTAGAAGCACACCATGGCGATGGCACGGTTGATTGTCACTCCATCTATCTCTCGCTACAGGACACAGTCATTTTTTTGGATGGCTTTCTGCCCCAAACCTCACTGTCTTTTTTATTTTATATTTTTTGCTCTTGTTTGTTATGGTCGTTGTGCTTTTTATCTACTCCATAAAGAGCAAAATCACACAGATCTGAGTGTGGTTGGGGGGGTGATAAAAGCAGTCCTGGATTATTACTGAATATTCATGTTCAAATATAACCCCACTGTCTCTGCTGGGTTTACCCATCTGTCTACACATGCATCTGTCCCTTTATTGTGCTGTCATTGTTACCATAGAGACAGCAGATACTGAATTTGTTTTTGTTGTAAAGAGCCTTGCAGGCGTTACTCTTCAGTTCATCTCATTGTAGGGATTTTGGTAAATGGAAAAATTCGGCATGACCGCAGCCTGGATGGGTTCACATAGCCCCCCCCCCCCGCCCACCCCCCCCCCCACCCCCACTCCCGCGCCTGCAGGTGAATAAGCCGGATGTGGAGAACGGTGCTCGCAAATGGGCGAGATGTCCGAGTCTCACAAGGGAGCTCTAAAAGGCTTCACGGCTGACAATGTTAAATGACTTCAACAAATCAATAAAACCCAAAGGGAGAATTCCTGTGTTCTTGGCTCTTGGATCCTTCAAGCCACAAATAAAAATATCTGTGATTTTTCATCATGGCTGCAAGTCACATTCCATCTTGGAAGACAGGGATGATTCCATGAGTCCTACTGTGGACTGGAGAGAAATGCACCTCTGGTGCACCTCTAGTGCATCTCTAGTGCACCTCTGGCACCTCTACTGTGCATTTCTAGCACATCTCTAATGCATCTCCAGTACATCACTAGTGCTGGCCAGACTGTGGCCCATCCACACACTGGAACAGAGCCTTAACAGATACCAGACCATAAGGCCCATCACACACTGGAACAGAGCCTTAACAGATACCAGACCATGGGGCCCATCACACACTGGAACAGAGCCTTAACAGATATCAGACCATGGGGCCCATCCACACACTGGAACAGAGCCTTAACAGATACCAGACTATGGGGCCCATCCACATACAGGAGCAGAGCCTTAACAGATACCAGACCATGGGGCCCATCCACACACTGGAACAGAGCCTTAACAGATACCAGACCATGGGGCCCATCCGCACACTAAAACAGTGCCTTAACAGATACCAGACCATGGGGCTCATCCACACACTGGAACACAACCTTAACAGGATGAGCCACCCAGCAGTACCATAATTGGTACTTTTAATTTAAAAAAATGTTCCAATCCTTGTTCATTTGCATTAATGTAAACTAATTGGCTATATTTCACATCAGCAAAAAATAAAAATTAATAATAATGATAATAACCCTTGAATACTAATTAGAATTCTGCTTGTCCATCATTATCACGGCTTAGTTATTAGCATTAGCATTTTTAATTGCCAAATTACCCTGATATCTGTGGCAGTCGTTACAGTAATCAGTAAACGCATTAGGTCATTATCCCATCGCCTTGTAGGTATTAAATAATCCTGAACTGTCTGTTCCCTCCAGTACCTCCTGTCCATCAGCCCTGCTTGATGCTGCACAGAACACCCACACATCACAAACATCTTACATTCCACATTCCAGATGCTTAGTATTAAACAAACACTCAAAATCTTTCTATGAGCATTCATCTGTGTGTAAGAATATCGCGTAATTCAATAAACAGCCACGAACCTTTGTGAGGAACATGAGGAGAAAACCCTCGCGCAGAAAGATCTAATCATGTCTGTGTTTTGTATCATCTAAATGCTTTTCAAAAAGCGTTATGAGTTAAAAGTTAAATTTAACATAAAGGAAAGGGATGAATCTCTGTTGACATGATAGGCAAATAAAATGAATGATTTTAATTATTTTAATGAATGTGTATTTAATACATCCTATATTTACATTCTCACTAATATTGACTGATTGAGCTGAATGTCAGGCTGATTAATTTAATATTTTTAAATTCCACGAGGCTGTGAAAGGGATAAGCTGAATGAGACTGGCTAATCGATTCAATTTCTTACTCAAATTTATAGTTCATACTTTAAAAAGTCTTCTCATTGCCATTTGTCAGGACAAAGGACTGACAGTTAAATGCATCTTTTCTTGGGAGACTTAAGTATCTGGACCTCTGAAGACACATCTTTTGTAAAAATCAATTATTTGGAGAGATTTACTAAGCTCTTCCCAGATACGCTAGACCATGTCCGTATCAATCTGGCATTGATTGGACGTGTCTGACATCCGTCAGTCGGAGACACGTCTCTGCCCTGTAGAGTCGAGTGATTGACAGATCTTGGCACTTGGTCCAGGTAGTGGCTACCCACTATCCCCCCTCCCCCTCCCCCCCTCCCCTGAGTGACAGCTACTCTCACAATTAGACAACACTATGCCGAAAGCAAGCAGCATAATGCAGAATTACATTACATTATATAGGAATAATCAAAGGGTACATTGTTCGAAATCATCCCCTCCTCCCCCCCCCCCCCCCCCCCCCCCCCCCCCACAGTCTCCCGTCGTCATGGAACCCAGCAGCACTCCCCATAACCTGGAGATGAGAAGGGAGAATGCCAGCAGCACCCTTTCTCCAGTCTGTGTGTTTCCTTCTATTGATATCCCCTCTTTATTGACTGGCTTGCTCCGGCCCGGCTGTCCACCCCCCCCAGGCCCGGCCCCAGGGCTCACAGAAGCGACCCCAGATGTGCAGCCTGAGGCTGGGCAGGAGAGGGGTGGAGAGGGGCTCCAGCCTGCCAGACCCCCCCAGGGAGAGAGCGAGAGAGCGAAAGAGCGAGAGACGAGAGGTGACACATTTAGAGCAGCTCTCATTAGTTTCACTCGTTTAATTTCATCACTCTCTCTTTCTTGCCTGCTGTCACCCCTTTTTCCTCTCCATCAGTCTCTCTCTCCCTCGCTCCTTTTTTCTTCCCCTCTATCTTTGTCTGTCTCTCTCTTCTACTGTTCCCATTAGATAACATGTCATTCAGTCTACTAGCAAACAAAATGGCAGATAGACAAAGACAGATATATAGATAGGTAGACAGACAAAGAGACAGATGCAGACAGACAGATGTGCAGTTTGAATCCAGCTCCCAGAATGCTCTGCACAGCTGAGCAGCATGGGACAGTGTGGGAGGAGGGAGGTGGAGCTGGGAGGGGGAAGGGCGTGGCACCATTAGTTTGGGTGGAGTTCAGCCTGGCCTGACAGCCACCATCTGAGAGGTGAGATTGAGGGTCCTCTCCTGGAACACATTTACACCAATTTTTATAATGGTGCCCCACAGATGTGCAGATTCCCCTCTCAGACTGGCACTACCCCATGGATGTGCAGATTCCCCTCTCAGACTGGTACTACCCCACGGATGTGCAGATTCCCCCCTCAGACTGGTACTACCCCACGGATGTGCAGATTCCCCCCTCAGACTGGTACTACCCCACGGATGTGCAGATTCCCCCCTCAGACTGGTACTACCCCACGGATGTGCAGATTCCCCCCTCAGACTGGTACTACCCCACGGATGTGCAGATTCCCCTCTCAGACTGGTACTACCCCACGGATGTGCAGATTCCCCCCTCAGACTGGTACTACCCCACGGATGTGCAGATTCCCCTCTCAGACCTTGCTCACTGCCCTAAGGACTCCTGCAAACTCCCATAGGCAACAATACAAGCACAGATAAACAGTGTGCTTATACCTGAATAATAGTGTTTGAAAGAAAGAGAAAATTAGAGAGGAAATATGTGTCTGTGTGTGTGTGTACATTTAAGCATGTCTACATTCATGTACACACACACAATATGTATGCAAATGTAGCCCCTCAATACCTTGAGCCAAAGTCTTGTGTATTCATCGAGGGATAGTTGTAAACAACAGCCATAAATATGAAAAATGTCTCCTTTAAATATTAATCAGCAGCGTATCAGTGGCTGGGAGCAGACGTGTGATTGCAGTGCCTGAATTAAGCACATCAGCCGCATATCAATCACTCAGCTGTCAGCTTAATCATGTTCTTAATCAATGACACAGCCCTGATTCACACTCCACAGTGCACAGAAAACTGCGCCTTTCTGGGTTCGATTTATACCTCTGCTTGGTTCCGGATATAATTTCTGTTCTGGAAAGCACTTACTGCACCCAGATTAGGCAAAGTCTCAAACTATTTAAAACCATTTTTTGGAACATAATCAGTCAAGAATGAAAGCTGAATTTAGGGCTAAACTGCATCCGAGTTCCTCCCATTAATGTTCAGACTAAACAAAGTCGAGCTTCAATAATGTCAAATTAGCTAAATTCATTAGATTCAACACCACATCTGTGTTCATGCAAATGTGAGGTCACGGTACTTATTTCCTGGTTGTGGAGTACATTGATAATGCATGGTAATCACAGAAATAAGTATGTTTTCTTAGTAACTGACGATGGCCAGAGGGGACTTCGCAGACAGAATTAAATGTGTGCTCTCTCTGGGCTCCCGTGGGATTATCCATGCACAGGAAATGTGGCGACTGCGTTCTGTTTCTCCCCAGATGTCCCACAATGCACCAGGGCCTCTTGTTGATCTACGCACACAGCTGGGGTCCATGGTACACTAGGGACACAGCTAAACAGGGAATAATATTAGCATTTCTGTGTGTGCGTGTGGGTTTTGGTGTGTGCGTGTGTATCGGTGTGTATGGCTGTGTGTGTGTGTGTGTGTGTTTGTCTATGTATTTAAAACCTTGTGAGCATATGTTAGTGTGAAAGAACATAAAACCACAATTCAGGATGAACATCTTGGATTTATCAATCAATTTGACTCCATCAAACCAGCTCTTGAAACTGAACAGATCAGATGACTCACTGATTTGTAAGGCCTTTACTCCAGTGTAAAACCTAATTGCAGTTTTACAAAATTATCTGAATATGCTCAAATAAAAAACTGAGTTAAAAAAGAGCAGAAAAGGAGTTTAACTTAAATGTTGAAGAACAGTGAAAACTCTAATAGATAATTCCTTACTGAAATGATTCAAGTCAATTGGTTCCATCAGTTCATTTGAATAAAGTCAACTCTTCTTTTTAACTGAGGTGCCAAACTTTCCCAAGAACCACCGGGCTGATTCCCATCTCCTTTCTCATCCCTCTGTCAGAATCCAAACCGTTATTCTCCCTCTTCCTTCATCCAGGGGTCTCTGTGCTACAGCGAGCACTCCAGGTCATTTATTCCAGATGATAAACTTCAGTTTATAAATCATTTATAAATCATGAACAGTGTTGAATATATGATGAAGGAAGCCCTGGAGGGCTGTGGCTTAATGCCGTGCACTTAGGGCCTCCCGTCTGAACCAGTACGTGTTTAATCTTCCCCATTAAGGCCAGGGAGTCCAGGTGTGAATATGTAAATACCTGCCCGGGCGCTCTCGCACGGGCGCTCTCGCACGGGCGCTCTCGCACGGGCGCTCACGCACGGGCGCTCTCGCACGGGCGCTCTCGCACGGGCGCTCACGCACGGGCGCTCTCGCACGGGCGCTCTCGCACGGGCGCTCTCACACGGGCGCTCTCACACGGGCACACTTCCATTTACCGGGTCAGATAGAGCTTCTTTCGGAGCACAGGTGGAGCCGCGGGGCCTCCCATTTCCCGCTAGGTCCGCGCGACACCTTTCCCCCAGTAATCCTCAGCCAGTCAGCACTCAGAGAGGACCTACGAGGACTGTGACATCATAGCCATGCCATCCTCAGCGAATCAGTACTCAGAGAGGACCTACGAGGACTGTGACATCATAGCCATGCCATCCTCAGCGAATCAGTACTCAGAGAGGACCTATGAGGACCGTGACATCATAGCCATGCCATCCTCAGCGAATCAGCACAGAGAGAGGACCTACGAGGACTGTGACATCATAGCCATGCCATCCTCAGCGAATCAGTACTCAGAGAGGACCTACGAGGACTGTGACATCATAGCCATGCCATCCTCAGCGAATCAGCACAGAGAGGGGACCTACGAGGACTGTGACATCATAGCCATGCCATCCTCAGCGAATCAGCACACAGAGGGGACCTACGAGGACTGTGACATCATAGCCATGTCATCCTCAGCGAATCAGCACACAGAGGGGACCTACGAGGACCGTGACACACAGTCTCAGAGCAAACAAACGTTGGGGAAACCGCCTGCCTATGAAAACCATATTATATTATGAAAAATATTTCAGTTTTGCATCTTTAACATGCCAACATGCAGAATAAATCATCTTAATGCAGGCCATCAGCATTCGTATTAGCCAAACAGATTCTCTCACGAAAGCACAAATCTGCAGAGGAGGAAAAGGCGCCATTAGCATGCAGAATGGCGCACAAGACCAGGACAGTTTGCTTTTAGGCAGACAAATAAAAATCCAATATTAAGATGCATAAATTTGCATTATTTGCTTGTCTATTGGAAAATAAATTGAAGTCATTTTTATAAAGATATTTAGCTAGATACAATGTCATAATTCCAGCAGGTGCTTTAATCTTTATGTTATATACAAATATACAAATATACAAATTTACTTTTTTGTCATGACAAATGATAAGCACGATGTAATGTGAAAATCTCTTTTATTCCGCATTCAAACAGCCCTTTGTGGCCTTCCTGTACATGGTCATTTTTTTCTCGCGTTATCTCTCCTTTTAATCGTTTGGGTTGTTTCTGTGGTTCCTCTTCTCCAGTGACGCGCTGAATTAATCTGTGTTGATGGCGAGCTGTGCGTACATTTATTTCCCATGATTCAGCGGGGTATCAGCGCTGATCTGGGAAGCCCGCTGTCAGCCGTGGCGTCTGTTGGACGGCGACTCGGTGCGTCACCCTCGTCTCCCAGACGTCCATTAGTCAGCGCTGACAGGGCCTGGCAGGCCCATCTCTCCCGCCTTTATCCCCGTGTGATTAATGTGTGTGCGGCGCGCTCACAGTGAGTCAGAGCACACGCCCCCTCGAACCCCCCCATCAAACCCCCCCATCAAACACGCCCCTTCCAACCCGCCCCCTCCAACCCACCCCCTCAACCCGCCCCCATCGAACCCACCCCCTCGAACCCGCCCCCATCGAACCCACCCCCATCAACCCCGCCCCCATCAAACCCGCCCCCTCGAACCCACCCCCATCAAACCCGCCCCCATCGAATCCACCCCCATCAAACCCGCAACCATCCAACCCACCCCCATCCAACCTGCCCCTGTCTAACCAGCCCCTTTCGAACCCGCGCCCATCGAACCCGCCCCATCCACGGACCCCCATCAAACCCTTGCCCATCAAACCTGTGATGTGTGCGTGTGTTGGCTGATTTTACCCCAGGCTATTCTCCCGTATAAATGTCTGTAGAATGTCTGCAGATCTCCGCTGGAATCTGCTTCCCGCCTTTTCTGAGCTAAAGCAGCAAACGGACGAAGGGCTGTGAGTCACATCAGCAGCAGGGTCTGCCATTTCACACGGCTATTAATAAATATCAAGCATTTTCGCCCAACGTGTTTCTCCCCCCCCCCCCCCCAAGATTTGAGTGTGTGATCCAGGAAAAGAGGCGTTGGGGGGGGGGGGGGCGACGCAGGGGGTGGGGGTGTGCAGCAGGCCCTACTCTTCGCGGGTTTCGCGAGCTTCGCGGGGTTCGCGGGCGGCACGCGGCCTTATCTCCGCACCGCAGCAGCTCTGAGACACGCAGGGAATGCTGGGAGATCAGAAGGAGGGAGGTGACTGAGGAGCAGAGAGGCCTGGGTGAGAACGCACACCTGAGGCTGCAGAGAGCAGCGTCTGAAAATCAGCCTCAGCATCAATTAACAACATTACAATACACACATATAAACACACAGACACTCACACACACACGCGCATGCACAAACAAACACAAACAAACACACACACACGCACACACACACGCATGCACAAACAAACACAAACAAACACACACACACTCACACACACACACACACACACACACACACACGCACACACACGCGCATGCACAAACACACAGACACACACACACACACACAGTGAGCCCTGTCTGGGCTGGAACACGTCGGACTGTCAGTCTTAGGCTTTGAGTTTCATGGCGAAATATTGGGCTGGAATCCGGCTTTGATCCCCTGAGACCGTCAGCAGAATATGGACCAGCTCAACAATCCCAGCTAATCCAGCCGAGACAGACACACAGACACACGGATGCACAGACACACAGACACACGGACACACAGACACACAGACACACGGATGCACAGACACACAGACACACGGACACACGGACACAGACACACAGACTCACAGACACACGGATACACAGGCACACAGACACACGGATACACAAACACACAGACAGACAGACACACGGATACACAGACACACAGACATACGGATACACAAACACACAGACACAGAGACACACAGACTCACAGACACACAGACACACAATTTATTTTCTAAGTGGAATAAAAACCTGAATCTGGAATTATGAGAGGGATCTTTGTCATTTGGCGAGCTACACGTTGCAGAATCATCACTTGGGCAAAAATAAATAAAATTAATAAATAAATAAATAAATTCCTTATGTACGCTCCAGTCAGTGAGATGACGTTTGAAATGGCCGCAGGTGTTGCAGACAAAACTGCAACAGGTTTTCATTTAGAAGAAGCTTCTGAAATGGCTGTAGGGGTTCGGCTGAATGATTCAAACTTGCAAACAGGCTGTTTCCCTGAAGGCACCGTGAAGAAATATCACCCAAACGCCACGTCTCCATTTCGCGCTTTTCATTTGAAAAGCAGCTCATTCAGATCAGAAGACTGACTTGTATAACTAAACTCTCATAATGTTTTGTATAGTTTTTCTTTCTTCCAAAAGGAAAGTGCCATCTGTCAGTGTTTGTTTTGTGTTGAGGGAAACGCACAGTGTTGTCTGAAACATGTTACTGTGTAATTAGGTTGTGAAGCAGAGAAATTATGCATTTTGATTTGATGCAAAAACAATGTTCCCAGTGTTCTGTTTTGACGAGAAAATGAACTTCATACCTGCCTCTCCCGTTTATGTTTATGTGTAATTAAACATAATCGCTTCTGTGTAAATGGGAGTCAGCCGAGTTTCCCCTAAGGTAGGCAGTTTAAACACACCTCTGTCTTTTAAACAGAACAGCACAGCACCACAGAAACTTCAGCCAATCAGAGACCAGTATGTTCCCAGCAGAGGTTCGTGATCATGTTGCAGTCAGGATTCGCTGTGTATTTTGAAATCGACACTCTTTGAAGCCTGATGATGTTAGCCCAGTGCTACATGGCAGCGGGACTTCTGTTGAAGACCCTGTGAAATGTAGACACACGTGGGAGTAGCAGTTCAGATTTCATTACTCCGTTTCAGCACTCATAACTTTATGTATCAAGGACCACAGTGGAAATATGTCCATGGCTTCATTGTGCCGTCCTTGACATTTAATCTAAGATGTAATCTGGTCATTGTATTACTTTTACTGTCAAATAAAGTAAACTGAACTAAAGTAAAGTAAAAAATAAAAATAAAAAACTCAACGTGATGAAAAGCACCACAACCTCCCTGGAGTGGAGTTGGGATGTGAAAGTAAATGTCTTTACTCACTGTCTCTGTGGAGACTGATCAAAACTCCCCACCTCCCCACCTCCCCCCTTTCCCCGGCACAGGAGAGACTGGGGATTCCCCTCTCCCTAAACGGAACCCTGGAGAGACTCGGAATTCCCCCCTCCCTGAACGGAATGCCGGGGAGACTCGGAATTCCCCCATCCCTGAACGGAATGCCGGGGAGACTCGGTATTCCCCTTTCCCTGAACGAAATGCCAGGGAGACTTGGAATTCCCCCCTCCCTGAACGGAATGCTGGGGAGACTCGGAATTCCCCTCTCCCTGAACGGAATGCCGGGGAGACTCGGAATTCCCCTCTCCCTGAACAGGGCCCTGGAAAGGCTCCAGACTCAGCGATCCTCGCCTTGCTGAACAACGAATCTTTGAAACGGATCAATGAGACACTGATGACAAAGGGCTGGTCAGATATTTACAGGAAACAGAGAGGACCCTCACCACTGACCTGTGTGCTTTATCCGCAGACTCACTCCCCTCACCCTTACCCACACTCCCCTCACCCTTACCCACACTCCAGCCCCATTAAGCCCATGCAGTGGAGTCTCTTCAGAAAGAAACTCCCCAGGACTGCAGTAAATTGGCAAGTAGAACATGGGCATCCTCTCCCAGGTACCTTAGCTACAGTTCCCCTCTCCAGTCTGAGCGCGGAACAAAATGCTCCCTGTCACTGAGAGCGCTGTCCTAACAGCGGTGTCTGCTCCACGGCCACAAGGCAAAGCCTCCATGTCCCTGTCAGACAGCCCAGAGCGGAGCGGGGAGGAGAACAGGCTGTTAGAAAGCACGTTAATGTAAAACATTCACACCATTTCAGCCTTTACCACCGTGGGCGGGTCTTATGACTGCCTGTGCTGTGGAGCCCGTGCCTGCCACGCCACTTTCTTTCATATTGTTTGTGGGCATCTCTAAATATTTCATACACGGCTCCTGACGGGGAAGATGAACGATTTGGCAGCGCGCCACAGCACCGCTCACACTTCCCTCGCTGCCCCGGGTGACACGGCAGATTCCGCTCCGCCGAGCGACTCCGCGCTCCTTTTCATTAAAACCGCGGGACACGCCCCGCCTGCGGTGCCGCCCTGGGGGACACGCTTCATCTGCGGTGCCACCCCGGGGAGGAGCGCGACCCCGCGCCGCGACCGCACCGCGTTCCCGCTAAACCCCAGACTCCGCCACGGAGAAGAGCCTCCCCAAACACACCGCTAAAGGATAAGCCTGCTCGCTGTCACGGCAACTCGGGGACGGATGATTAATGGGACCATGTGTGTGTGTGAGCGTGTGTGTGTGTGTGCGTGAGTGTGCGTGAGCGTGTGTGTGTGTGTGTGCGTGAGTGTGCGTGTGTGTGTGTGTAAGTGTGTGTGAGCGTGTGTGTGTGTGTGTGCATGTGTGAGTGTGTGTGTGTGCATGTGTGAGTGTGTGTGTGTGGGTGTGAGTGTGCGTGTGTGAGTGTGTGTGTGCGTGTGTGAATGTGTGTGTGTGTGTGTGTGTGTGAGTGAGTGTGTGTGTGTGTGTGTTCATGTAGTACAGTACCATACATGCCCATTTCATGGCTCACTGCTCAAGGCCACTCCCCTTCTCTCTGGGGTTGGCTGGGGTGCTGCATGTCATACGGCACGCTGTGTAACTCACTCTACACGACCGCGTTTAAGAGCGTACAGTAATAATAAATAAATAAATACATAAATAAACCAGCAGCCGGGACACGGGAGAGCGGTAATCTGGGTTTTGACGCGCAGCCTGAGTGGAGCTATAAATCACCTGTGACAGGTGTGACTGACTGCTGCTGAATTCGCTGGATGTACAAACGCTTTTTAATGCGCCGGTGCTCGGGGGCTGGGCCCCCCCCCGCTGTGCTGCTGTTACCCCCCCCCACCCCCAGTCTGTGAGCAGCTGGCAGTCTGCACACAGAGACCCAGAGGACAAGTTCCAAACCACAGATTCTTTAGCAGGAGGGGGGGCAAGCAGTAACAGTGGTAGGGGGCCAGCCGCGATCTTAAATTTCCCGAGTCGCTTTTAAATCTCCCAGAGCAACCCGAGGTGTGATTCTCCTAAAAGCAGCCATTCCGTTATTCATCCCAGGAGTGAAACGGGAAAAGCAGGAGTGGGAAAGCTGTGGGACAGGGCAGCGAGCGGAGCAGCGAGCAGAGCAGTGGGACAGGGCAGCGAGCGGAGCAGCGAGCAGAGCAGCGGGATTTGATTCGGTGACAAGGCGTGAGACGGGCCGGCGGGAAGGGGAGCATCCCGCTGTGACGAGAGAGAGGGTGATAAATCACTCGGGGCAGCACAGCGCCCCAAAACTGAAGCCAGCCAGAGACACCCCCCCCCCCCCCCCCAGCAAGCCGCAGGGAATGTGACACTCGACTGCAGGCGCACAGCTGCCGTCTGTCCTGCGCAGCCGGAACAAGCAGCCGCAGGTCTGTCCGAGGAACGGGCGCTTTGTCTCCCCCCGCTCGGCCCTCCCCTCGCTCTCAGCCATTGCTGATGCTTTCCTGCTGAGCGCACACAGGCCATAAATCATCAGTTTGAAAATAATTACAATATAATACCGTAATCAGCTAAACATCTGTGGCAAGCCGGAATCCAGCTTTTTTTGAAAAGATTTTCCGGCAGCGTTTCCCGGTCGTGTTGGTGCAGTTTCAGATAAAAACGCAGCGCGGAAATCCGCATCGAATCAGCAGCCTCTATTAGCGCTGGGGGTCGCGAGCGAATCCCCACAGGGGGTGCCCCGCTGCCAGGCTTTCCACATGACCCAGAGCAGGCAGAACTAATGGAGCACCCAGAGCAGGCAGAACTAATGGAGCAGAGTCAGCAGCCCATGACTGACGGAGAGGGACCCAGCGCAACAGATCCCTAAACCACATCCCCTCACTTTCAGCGGTCATCAAATTCATGACGATGTACTTCATTCATACTGAAAATCATTTCAGTGATTTCTCACAGGAGGAGATTTCTCGCAGGAGGAGGAGATTTCCCATAGGTGATTTCTCATCAGACGTGATAATAAAAGAGTAGCAGTAGCAGCTTTGCAGAGTAGCAGAAAAAGAGCAATACACCAGGCCTGAGCCCCCAAATAGTATGCACATGAGGTAAAAACATTGGGGAGAAAACCCTCAAACGGTGGCAAGAAAAAACTCCCCAATGGGAAGAAATAACAGGAGGAACTTGGCTATAGAGGGGGTGTCCAACCTCCACTGGCTGGCCTGGAGAAATGTAATAAGGGATCTATCACAGAAAATAAGTGGGTTGAGCAGATTACACTTGAGGTGATAAACTATCTGGAATAGTAGAAGTCCAAATGGTATAGTTCGATATAGTGCAGTTTAGAGAGGCTGGATGATACATCTGGAGCTCCAGGCTGCATTGAGGCATGGGCAGGGGAGGAACAGGGCTGGAGAGGGTACATGTCTGTTCTGTCCTGCACTGGCGCCTTCACGTCTGACTGGGCGCACGGTTAGCGACGCTGAGCTGATTTAGCTTCACTAAAGCACGTTTCTCTTCCCTCTGGCGTGTTTGCTGCTGATGGCGCTGAGCGTTTTGATGGATGATCCTCTCGCGCATGCAAAGCCCGTCTCTGGGCTGCGGTCTGCGTGTGTATCCTCCGCGGCGGGGCGGAGCGGTGCGCTTATCGCCGAGCATCGTTCCGCAGCGAGCGTCCGCCGCGCCGCCGCCGCCGCCGCCGCTATCGGTTTCCATCCCCGCGCGTTTCAGATAAAACAGCGCCAAACTCTCCTCACGACCGCGTGCCTCTCGATCCCCGCAAACCCATTCTGGGGAACACTGATCGAGATAAGTCATCCAATTTTACAAGTGAACCCTTGAGTGGAGCCCGGGGAATCGCTCGTACCCCTCTCTCACGGGCCGGTACTCAGCGCGGGACTGCCAGGCCCGTAAACTGCATCCTGCTGAAGGTGCGGCCACAGACACTAAACAGCGCTATAAAGACAAGCTGACGTTTTAATGTAAAGACTCTGAATCTAAAGAGGCTAAATGTCAGATAGGTCTGTTTTTACTGCCACTGTAATTCAATTATGAAGGTGAGCTGTGCTGGGAGTGTGTGTGTGTGTCTGTGTGTGTGTGTGTGTGTGTGTGTGTGTGTGTGTGTGTATGTGTGTGTGTGTGTGTGTGAGTGTGTGTGCGTATGTGCGTAATGTGTGTGTGTGTGTGTGCGCGCGTGTGTGTGCGTTCGCATCTGTGTGTGTGTGTGTGTGCGCATCTGTGTGTGTGTGCGCGCGTGCGTGTGTGTGTGCACGTGTGTGTGTAAAGCTGCACATTTAAATTATGTTAATTACATTACATTTTTACAAAATTATATCAGGTAAAAAAGCTGTCTTGTCAGGTAAGGGTGGATAAACTTTTGTGATACTGAATCTCCCTCAGTTTTCAAATTCAATTTACTTTATTGGTATGACAAGTGAAGTATGTTATATCTTATATAGATACATTTACAGAAATAAATGACAATAAAAACAATAACACTGAATAACATTACTGAAGGGACTGATTCAATAAAGCAGCACTAAACCAAGAATACAGCGGAGAATAAAACAATGAAAAAGGTCCCTCTCTCTTTCTCCCCCACAACCTCCCTCTTTTTCCCTTTCCTTCCCCCTTTTTCTCTCTTTTCCTTTCCCTCCTTCTTTTTCCTCTCTCTCTCTCTTTCCCTCTCTCTGTCTCTCTGGTGGGCTCATCATTTCTGGAGAAGCAGCTGTGGAGGATGGAACTGTATCGGTCAGCGCATCGCTTGCCCGGCCCCTGGTTGCCGTAGGGATGCTTAATGGAGTTTTAGTCCAGGTGATCTTTCCCTAAATCCCCCCCCCCCCCTTTGAGAACACTCTGGACAAAAAGCCCTTCTGAACCGGAGACACAGCAAAGCACTCTGCTAATGCTCTGACCTGCAGGGCGATTCGAGAAAGAAAACAAAGCTTCCACCGTACAGTAAGCTAAGAAGGGAATCTGGCTGTCGAGACAGAATGCGCATTTAGAGAGCTGTGTTCTGTCCTGCTGTCTAGGGAAGGACTCACTGTAAAAAAAAAAAAAAAGTTCTTTTGTCAGTTTTTTTTTTTTGCAGTCGGAACATTCACTGTGAGTGGTTTCACAGTACAGCCAATAGTACTGTATCGCATGCCATGTCTATGAAATGGTTGCCCATAATGCATTGCCATTCACGGTAATATACAGCAAAATATTTTCACAGCATCAAACTGCCCAAAATACTGTAAAATACTGTGCCATGTATAAAAATTTCTAACAGTGCAGCCAGTGGTGTCTTTAAGGTCAACGGAATCATGAACTCCAGTGGGTACCAAATTTTGGCCGAAAACCTGGTACTTCCAGAGACGGCCGCAAGGAATGCCTCCCAAGACTGACAGACACCTTCAGCCAGACGTCTGCAAGGCTGACAGACACCTTCAGCCAGACGTCTGCAAGGCTGTGAGCCTCGGTGTCTATAGCTGGGATCTCAGAGGGGTGAAGACCAAACCCCTGTTTTCCATTAGGGAAAAATCCAATGCAAATCCCTGATTTAATATTAGCATTACACGTGGGAAGAAATGTTTGTTGACATGTTGTGTCTCTGAAGGCCATGAGCATCAGAAGAGCAAAAAGCAATAATTAATAACTTTAATCTGAGAGAGAGGATGGAGGAATATTAAGGACAGAAAACCACTAGAAGCTGAGCTGAGCTGAGAGTGAAGTTCGGCGTCTCTAAAACTGTACAGGGCAAATGAGAGATGTATTGATTTTTGTAAATGTTTATGCAGAAATAATTAAAATATTGATCATTATTATCATTTAGCCAGTGCTGGACGAGATGAACAGCATTACCCACATCAGCAGGTAAATATGACAACTGCCTGATTAATGAAATTGTTGACCCATCCCTACTCTGACAAATTACAACATCAACCAAGATTATTTAGTCCCTTAATGAATATCAAGATGGTGATGTCACTTGCCCTCTGGGGTTTGTGTGTGAAAGGGTTTGGGACATCGAGGACAGTGACTGTGTCCTTTTTAATACATTTGTATTCATTATTGTTATTTATTAGTTATTGTTTTACTTTAATTTACTTTCATCATCTTTTATTTGTTAGTTCCTTTATTTGTTTGTTTTGTATTTTACTAATGACAGTATTGAAATATCACCCCATAATATTAATTATAAGGGACATTTGCTTACAAGTGCTTTTATAAAATAGTAATGGCATAATTATAAAGGTGTTATATATTATTTTTGAAGACCTTGTGAAGTTACACTTGACCTGTGTCAAAATATGCCCCTCTCCACCCTCCTCTCTATACCCCACCCCACATCCTTCTCCACCCACCCCCCTTTCTCCACCCCCCTCTCAGGGCCCTGTAGGAGATGGATGGAGGTGAAGGTGCTGGGGAGGATGAGGAAGGAACTTCATGTAAAATTAAGAGGGAAAAATCCTAGAAGAGCGGAAGACGGAAGGGTTAATGTGGCAGAGAAGCCAGCAGGATGACAGGACAGCGGCCATTATCTCAGCACTCAGTGTGGATATTAAACGGAGCCATTTTCCATCTGGCACAGAGAGATAAGACCCGCCCAGCCCAACCCTGAACCCCACCAATCCATCAACACCCACACTACACACTCATACAGACACACACCCACCCTACACACTCATACACACACACTCATACAGACACACACCCACCCTACACACACACACACACACACACTCATACAGACACACACCCACCCTACACACACACACACACACACACACATACAGACACACACCCACCCTACACACACACACACACACACACACACACACACACACACCCTTGAACCCCACCGAATCCATCAACACCCACACTACACACACTCATACAGACACACACCCTGTACACACACACCCTGTACACACACACACACACACACATATGCAGATGCTGCATGCACCTATCGTTTCCTATGGACAGCCTAACTGACAGTGATTTCCGTGTCAGAAAGCCTCGGCAGTCCTGCGGCGTTGTTCACGCACGCCCTGTTCTGCTGAAGACCTGCCGCAACACAGGGGCAATCTGTGAGGGGGGGTCGTGGAGGGGGGGGGGGGGGGGGGGGGTTCCACAAGGTTTCTCACGCAGACCGTGGAGGATCCAGCCTGACGTTCTTATTCATTCAGCTCCAGGAGCCCCCCGGCGGACGTGTCTGTCCAGCCCAAGCGGAGTGGCAGGTGGGTGGGGACGCTCTCCCAGAGTTCCCCCTGACGCTCAGCACAGCTGGAGGAGCAGCGCTGGCTGACGGATCTCTCTATTAAAACACAACAAATCAAGAAACAGGACGGCTTCGCCATGAATATATTCATACCTGTCACTGAATACACAGCACGTGTGACTCCCTGCATGCAGCCGGTACATTCTCGCGTAATTACGCTTTTAACCAACAATAGTTAAAGTTTCGGCCCTCCCCCTTCCTCCCCATCCTAGCGCTCCTGTAGCAGCAGCGCACCCCAGAACCGCTCCTCCGCTGACCCCCCCCCCAGCGCAACCCAGAACCGCTTCTCCGCTGACCCCCCCCCCAGCGCACCCCAGGACCGCTCCTCCGCTGACCCCCCCCCCCAGGGCACCCCAGGACCACTCCTCCGCTGACCCCCCCCCCACGCCTCTCAGGGCCTCCTGTCCCACAGGAGACAGAGCGCTTTATTCATTTGGTGTGATTTACCCCTCCACCCCCTCGGGCAGTGGGGCCGGTGTCAGGGGCTCGGGGGGGTCAGGCCCGCTGAAGAGGCACATCCATCACACTTCTCTGGAGCACCACTGGGGGGGGGGGGGGGCTCGCCATCAGAACCGCTGATTTATGGGTGCGTTTAACCCTCATCAGAAGGGTCAGAAAGTGTCCCCCCCAACCCCACATTACACACACACACACACACACACACGCACACACACACACACACGCACGCACACGCACGCGCACGCACACGCACACGCACACGCACACGCACACACACACACACACACGCACACACGCACGCACGCACGCACACGCGCACACGCACACACGCACACGCACACGCACACACACACACACACACCTGGCTGTATAAGAGTTCTCAGAGGTGCTGCACCAAAGGAAATGAAGAATGAAGCCACACTTACTGCAGTAGAGGTCGTGAGCCCCAGCCTGCAGACTCGGGGGCCTAGGAGGCGCAGTTCCATCGTTCGCTGATGGAAGCCTGATGCGTTAAGCCTGATGCGTTAAGCGTGTTGTATTAAGTCTGATGTGTTAAGTGCATGCAGTGCTTGTTGCATGCCGGCCTCTTGGTACCCTTGATCAGCTGGATGCACAATCGCTGCGTGTTCTGCGCCACTGCCTGGGCAGGATGTGCATGTCGCCTTTTCTAATGCGCATTAAATGCATGTCACCATGACGACCTGGGATCGGAGCATCTGCCAAATAAATAATGAATAGGATGGAGAATAATGATGAGGATCCTATGAGTCCATAACACTGCCAATTTCACATTTACCTCCTCCAGCAGAGCAGGCCTGAGCAAACACAAGGCCCCGCCCCGAACTCTACCCGTCAGCACCCTGCTCCGTCCCTCCCATGTCCTGTACACAAGACCCCGCCCAATCAGCACCCTGCTCCGTCCCTCCCATGTCCTGTACACAAGACCCCGCCCAATCAGCACCCTGCTCTGCCCCTCCCATGCCCCCCCCCCCCCCCCCCTTCAAGCTCAGAAACACAAATAAATCGGGGCTCTCTTACGGAGCGCTAACACACGCGGGTCAGCTGGTTTCCTCCAGCGTCTGTTTTTTAAACGCAGGCGGGTTTGCGCAGTCTGAGGCTGGCTCAGGCGTCTGCATCGCGTTCGCGCTGTAAACATGTTCTCTGGGATAACCGCGATGCCGCGCGTGTGTCAGCGGATGCCATTACTGGAGCGTGCCCACATCCGCGCGGCGCTAATCAGCCTGGCGCTCGACCACCGCGGGCCTCTGGATTACAGATCGGCCGTCCGAGTCTCCGCTCGCGTGTTTATCACGTGCAGATCGGCCGTCCGAGTCTCCGCTCGCGTGTTTATCACATGCAAATCGCCCGTCTGAGTCCTGTGTGTCAGTTTAAAACCCTGCCCGTCTCCAGCATGGCTAAGCGGGCGCCCCATATCGGTTCTGTCCCTTAGGGCTGCTCCTTATTTGGGTCCTTATTTCCAGACATTGGACACGAGTAGGAGAAAGACTTCTGAGTGAAGGTCACACTGCTTATAATGTGGATTACACCCCCCCCCCCTCCCCCCCACGCCCCAGAGCATTTATCTGAAGAACTAAGAGCTGAAAGATCAGAAGCTCCAGTTTGTACGGCTCACCGCTACAAACAGCCCATCTGTGCAGCTGAGCCCCTAATCACCACGAACAGGAGACGCGCGGCCGGCTTAAATATGAAATATTCATTTAAAGACGCTTTTTAACGTCTGATGTGTCCAAAGCAGGGAAACAGTCAGGATTCGAGCGGCAGCCCCCTCTCAGATCACCTGTCAGCACCACGTCTGTCCGCTGAGAGGACCTGTTCTTCCCCCGTTTCATTTACAGATTTCACTAAATCAACATCTGAAAGCCAGTCCCAGAATCCCCGTATTTATTGTGCAACCATGTTCAGATGTTGCAGTATTCCTCCGGCTCCTTCCCGACGCATGTTTAACACGCCAGTCCCGTCGCTGCTCCAGGGCGCGGAATTTCAATGACACAGCGTGAGGGTTCACGTCAGGCACTGAGCAGGATTATTACAAAAAATAAAAACAAAGAAGACGTCCCGTGTCACCCTACAGGAATGGAATCGAGGAGCCAATGAGCCATATGATTGATACAATTATATTAGATACGAGGCATTAGATAATTAGTATAAATAAATCAAAAACAGTTCTGGGATTTTAAAATGAGGAAGAACATTTTACATGAAACATAAAAAATAATCCCTCTCTCTCTCCTCCCCACATCCATCTCCAACTGCCCCTCACACAGCCACAAAAATAGCCGCTCTGAATCTCTCCTCTCCAGCCAGGAATACTAATCGATCCCGAGCACCGAGCCAACAGCGGCCCTTTGAGTGCAGGGCTTCAGTCACATGACATTCCGTCTGCGAGTCAGCCGCAGCCCTCCAGCCCAGACATTATTATGATTTATGTTTGTGGAAATCGCAGAGTTGATCCTGTCCCTAGGGTGGACTCATGGTTAGTAAAAAGGGGGGAGGGGGGGGGGGAGAGGGCAGATAGTACGGACTTAATGCACTGTTAAAACAAGCAATTCATCTTCACTACTGCCCAGCTTGTGGTATTAATGTGGTTAGGGCCAGAAGAAGATTGCTATCGCAGTCAGGAACTTTGTGTGACATTGAGAAAGTCTTGCAGAGGAAAGTACAGCAGATACTATAAGTATTTATACACACACACACTCACATTCATGCGCATGCACACACACACACACACACACACACACACACACACATACACACACACTCACACACACACACTCTCTCTCTCTCACACACCCACACTCAGCCCCATACACACACAGAAACATGTGCATACACACAGCTGAGTTAGACCTGACTGTGCGGATAGCAGGGAAACTGAGAGAGGAGCCAGTCTTACCTGACCCATGATCATCACAGGGCTTCCCATCTCACACACCTGTGCTCAAAAACCAGAGGATTATTACAATATAATAGTCTAATATAATATCACTTAATAATATAATACAGTAATACTGACCCACAGGTCCTCATCAGAAGAACGCTCCCTGTTGTTATGATGGAACTGGCAACTTGCTCAGATGAAGATCCACAGGCCACAGGTCACTAATACATGAAATGAAGAGCAGCTGGGCTTAATCTGTTCAGCTGTAGTCACTGAGACATCAGGCACATTCATAACCTGTGGAAAGTTACGCTGATCAAGTAAGATTTATTTATTTTGCAGGGCACAAATTTGTCTGATCACATTCAGCTTTACTTGACTTCCATCGCATGGCACAGTGAGCTGTTGCTGGAATCGAACCCATGACCATCTGCTCACTGCTACAGTGAATTTATATTGTTTGCCACATGGCAGAAAGCTAACGACTGCTGAGGAATAGACTAGAAAAAAGCACAACACTGCACCATGGAGTGTGTCAGGTTTCAACATTAAACCGCCCTTATGTAGGACTCATATTCTCAGCTCATGAGTTTTTGAAGATTTTATGGCTGATTTCAAAACTGCTACACTTCAGCTGGCTAAAGGGATTACTTAGGCTATAATGTTTGAGGCATTGGAACTATGGTTTTACACAGTACGCCACAGGGTAGGTGCATTAGCACTAGAATTCAGAGCTGAAGACTATATGTGGAAAAGGCACGAAACTATAAGCTGCAAATAAAATGTATTTATTAAAAAAAACTGATTTATCGCAATTAAAATCAGTGCAAGGTATATAATAATTTTCAGTTAATAATATGCTATTATGCACAATACCATGCCAAGAAAATAAGACTTGGTGCTGTTCTCCATTGTATGCAAATCTGTATGTGATTAAAAATGATTGGCTGTTATTCAAACTCTGAATGTGAACAATTTTTCCTTTGAAATTTAGCTAGAGCCTACCTGGAAGGTTCAAGGTATCCTGCAGATCATGCAGATCATTTCAACAATCAAACATGCTGGATATTCAGTCACATGGGGCTGCCAGATGTTTTAAATCAGGTACACATACTTTATGGCTGAGTCACACCAACTAAGAAACTGGTGCAATAATCAAGGAGATTGTTTATTTGCTTGGTTATTTTGCATGATAGTTTACTTGCAACAAGGTTTTTATTTACTTAGCTATGCTCAATGGTATTTTACAGCCTTATAAAAAGGTTGTGTGTGTCAAATGTCCTGTATGGTTTACAGTCTAGGATGCGGTGTGAGAACTGACCTTACAAATTTAACAGATTAATTTGGTCGGCATTGCGCCACCATGTGTTCAAACAGCGGCATAATCATCCAGCTCACAGTAAACCAAATTTCACCGGCACCATATAAAAGCCATAGCAGGTTTCACAAAGGAAAACGCGATAAATGAACGTTAACAATAGCAACTGGGCTCTGGAATCTTGGCCTCCAAATCGCAACAAACTAACCCCCAAATCCCCGCATTCCGCCAGACTCCACCAGGCCGCTTGACTGTGTTCTGCATCCCCCACCGCGCAGCTGCATGAGTCACATGATCAGCGGCGCGGCAGCATGCGTCACATGATCAGCGGCGCAGCTGCATGAGTCACATGATCAACCGCGCAGCTGCATGAGTCACATGATCAACCGCGCAGCTGCATGAGTCACATGATCAGCCGCACGGCTACATGAGTCACATGATCAGCGGCGCGGCAGCATGCGTCACATGATCAGCGGCGCGGCAGCATGCGTCACATGATCAGCGGCGCTTCCTGGGGCAGCGGAGGAGCTGCAGCAGGGACGGGGCGTCTAAGCGTTCCGTCCGCTCCCGTGACCTTGATAAGCCCCTGAGCCGGCTGCCATGCAGCCCGCCTCGCCCGCCTCGCCCACCGCGCCCGCCTCACCAGCCTCGCCCGCCTCACCAGTCTCGCCCGCCTCACCAGTCTCGCCCGCCTCGCCAGCCTCGCCCGCCTCGCCAGCCTCGCCCGCCTCGCCCGCCTCGCCAGTCTCGCCGGTCTTTACCCCAGAGCTTATCTCCAAAGCCGATCCACTGCTGAGCAGAGCAGGCCAGCAGAGCTCTGAGACTACACCTCACGCCAAAACAGCTTCTCTTTCATCCACAGTATAAAGGACAGATAAGGTTTATAAAGCTCCCCAGCACAGCCCAAACCTGAAGGACTTCAGACCAGATGAAGGATGGAGGAATGTGGCCAGACAAATCCAGCCTCCTGTTTAACATCATGTTTGCAAATCTTTTTAAGCCAGTGATTGAATATTAAATCATTATCATAACCACAGCGGGATTGCATTCGATTTGGGCCAACATTTGACCGGGACGCATCAGA